>NC_057813.1:659790742-659874967 GCF_018294505.1 Triticum aestivum | reverse complement strand
GTACCAACCCCTGACCCCTCCTCCGCCCTTATAAAAGTCGGCCCCTCTCGCCGTCGGTGGCATCCCACTCTCGCCTTCCCACTCGCCGACACCCACCTCCGCCTGTCACGCCCCTTTCTCTTTGCCGCCGGTGATGGCCCGCCCAACCTGACCCTGGAGGAGGCGGAGGAGCTCGCCCACTTCGCCATCCCCGCCACGCCGGATGTCCGCCTGCCGTCGAGGTGGCGGCTCAGCATCGACGGCATGCCGGTCGCGCCGGTGCCCGATGATACGTCTCTAAGGTATCTATAATTTATGAAGTATTCATGCTATTATATTATCCATCGTAGATGTTTTATATGCATTTATATGCTATTTTATATGATTTTTGGGACTAACTTATTAACCTAGAGCCTAGTGCCAGTTTCTATTTTTCCCTTGTTTTTGAGTTTTACAGAAAAGGAATACCAAACGGAGTCTAATTGACGTTCAAATTTTTGATGATTTTTATGGACCAAAAGAAGCCCCTGGAGTAAAAGAGTTTGGCCAGAAGAGTCCCGGGCTATCTCGTGGATGATTTGGAGACCCTCCTGACGTGAGACCGATGCCTAAAATTCCTATAAATATAGAAACTTCCAGAAAATAACCTAGATCGGAAGTTCCGCCGCCGCAAGCCTCTGTAGCCACGAGAAATCAATCTAGGCCCTCTCTCGCACCTTGCCGGAGGGGGCCATCATCACCGGAGGCCATGGAGGAGGATCCCGGAGGGGCCGTCATTGTCATGAAGGCCAAGGACTAGAGGGAGAACCTCTCGCCATCTAGGGGGGAGGCCATGGAGGAGGAAGCACAAGGGGAAGGATCTCTCCTCCTCTCTCTCGGTGGCGTTGGAGTGCCATCGGGAGGGGAATCAGCGCCGTGGTGATCGTCTTCATCAACATCATCATCATCATCACCATCCTCATGTCTTTTATGCGGTCCATTCTCCCACACCCCGCTGTAATCCCTACTTGTACATGGTGCTTTATTGCACATATTATGATCCAATGATGTGTTGCCATCCTATGATGTTTTTAGTAGATATCTTTTGTCTTTGGGTTGATTGATGATCTAGATTGGTACGAGTTGCGTGTTTTATTCTGGCGTTGTCCTATTGTGCCCTCCATGTCGCGCAAGCGTGAGGGATTGCCTCTCTAGGGTGTTGCATTATGTTCATGATTTTCTTATAGTGGGTTGCTTGAGTGACAGAAGCATAAACCCGAGTAAGGGGGTTGTGGCGTATGGGATAAAGGGGACTTGATGCTTTAATGCTATGGTTGGGTTTTACCTTAATGATCTTTAGTAGTTGCGGATGCTTGCTAGAGTTCCAATCATAAGTGCATATGATCCAAGAAGAGAAAGTATGTTAGCTTATGCCTCTCCCTCGTATGAAATTGCAATGACGACTACCTGTCTTGTTAACAATTGCCTAGGATAATTCCGCACACCGATCCATCATTATTCCACACTTGCTATTTATAATATTTAGCAATATATTCTAACCTTATTCTAATAGCACCTACTTTTATATTTTATCTCTCCGATATCATGCAAAGTTATCCTCTTCATACCCACAACATAGTTTTATTTCTCGTATCTAGTTGGAAGCAAATATTCGGTGTACGTAGAGTCGTATCAGTGGCAGATCGGACTTGAGAAAATATTGATCTTACCTTTAGCTCCTTGTGGGTTCGACACTCCATACTTATCACTTCCACATTTGGAAATTTCTACGATGATTCCCTACACTTGGGGATTATCAAGCTCTTTTCTGGCGCCGTTGCCGGGGAGCAATAGTGTGGGGTTGATATTCTCGTGTGTTCTTGTTTGCTTTCTTCACTAAGTAGATTTTGTTTTTCCTTTTTGTTTATGTTTAGTTGTGGGTGAAACATATAATTTTTTTATACAAAAAGAATTACTTGCATCTGATGCCTAAATTTTTTTTTCAAAAAGAGAAGTGATTGAAAAGTTATGCATTGAAGAAGTAAGGGTCGGCCTTGAGCACTTGTGTTCATGCTCACGGAAACAATGTAGAATTATTCATGGAAGTTTCTCTGTAAATAATTATCCCCTTGTATATATCCATTGTATTATAAAAAATAATGTGTCAAGCTTTGGTTTTAGGATGATTAGATTGCTTGTTTACTATCTGCAGAACAAAAACAGAACCTTTGGCTGTAGTGCGTGATTTTACATTTTTTTACTAGAAGGCAAAATGGGTCTGAAACATTTTGCAAATTACTTCTGTACAAATTTTTCAAATTTTCATATTTATTTCATAATTGTTGGAGTTACATAAGTTTACTAAACTTCCAGATTACTACAGACTGTCCTGTTTTTGACGGGTTCTGTTTTTCGCGTGTTGTTTGCTTATTTTGATGAATCTATGGCTAGTATCGGGGGGTATGGACCATAGAGAAGTTGGAATACAGTAGGTTTAACACCAATATAAATAAAGAATGAGTTCATTATAGTACCTTAAAGTGGTAGTTTTCATTATTACACTAACGGATCTCACAAAGTTTTTGTTAAAGTTTTGTGTGGATGAAGTGTTCGAAGATCGAGGAGCTATCAATAAGAGAAGAATAAAGAGAGGCAAGAGTTCAAGCTTGGGGATGCCCACGGAACCCCAAGTAAATATTTCAAAGGATACTCAAGCATCTAATCTTGGGGATGCCCTGGTTGGCATCCCATCTTTCTTCTTCAACAAATATCGGTATACCTCGGCTTTTGTTTTGTTCACATGATTTGTGTCCTTTGTGTTTTTGTTTTTTTTCCTTTAAGAACCATGCTAGTATGAGTTATCCCTTAATTTATTTATAGAATACTTCATGTGCTTCACTTATATCTTTTAAGTATGATCTTATAGAATTGCTCTTTGTGCTTCACTTAAATCTTTTGAGTATGGTTTTATAGAATGCTTCCTGTGCTTCACTTACATATTTTGAGCTTGGATATTGGTTAGTCTATATTAATTGTAGAATGATCCATGAACTTCACTTATATCTTTTGGAGCATGAATAATACTATCATCTAAAGTGGGTTTGGAAGAGTGTCAACTTAGGAATTAGTGATCCCACTATTCCGAATGAGAAGAATTTTGCTTATGTGGAGAGTAGAAAAATTGCTATGCTTGTAGATCATGAAAAGAATGCTTTATGTGATGGTTATATTGTTGAATACATTCATGATGCTACTGAAAATTATTATGAGGGAGTAATTTATTCTTGTAGGAGTTGCAATAATACCAAGTTTCCTCTCTATGTGCTTAAAGTTTTGAAGTTATACTTGTTTTGCCTTCCTATGCTACTTGATTCTTGTTCTTATAAATTATGTGCTCACAAAATCCCTAGGCATAGGAAGTGGGTTAGATTTAAATGTGCTAGTCATATTCTTCATGATGCTCTCTCTATGTTTCAATTCCTTTCTTTTATGTGAGCATCATTGAAATCATCATGCCTAGCTAAAAGGCATTAAAGAAAAGCGATTGTTGGGAGACAACCCAATATCTACCCTTGCTGTCTTTATGTGTTTACTTGATTAAGCTACTGTGTTAATCATGTTTTATAGTTTTTGTTTAAATAAATTGCCAAGTAAGACCTTTGGGAAGACTTGGGTGAAAGTTAATGTGATCTTGCTGTAAAAAAAACAGAAACTTTGCGCTCACGGGATTAGCTGCCATTTTTTACAGAAGAGCAATATTGAGTTTATTATTTTTGAAGAAGATTAATAGAAAAATTACTCATGTCCACCAATTTATTTCATAATTTTTGGAGTAACATAAGTATGGTTGTCGTTCCGATCATTACAGACTGTTCTGTTTCTGACAGATTCTGTTTTCATTGCATAGTTTGCTTGTTTTCTAGTTTCTGTGGCTTATATTTTTCAATATAAATTGTAGGAATGATATGGTACAGTAGGTTGTGTGAGAAAAATTATGAACCTTATCTTTGACAGTACCAAAGTGAATAGTTTACTCTTTATCATACTAACCTATCTCACGAAATTCCGTAAAGTTTTGTGTGAAGTTTTCAAGCTTTGGGTGAGATATTGATATGAGGAGAATAAGGAGCGGAAAGACCCTAAGCTTGGGGATTCCCAAGGCACCCCAAGGTAATATTCAAAGAAGACTCAAGCGCCTAAGCTTGGGGATGCCCCGAAAGGCATCCCCTCTTTCGTCTTCAAAACTATCGGTATACTTTACTCGGAGCTATATTTTTATTCGTCACATGATATGTGTTTTGCTTGGAGAGTATTTTCAATTTTACTTGCTGTTTGAATAAAACCATTGGATCTGAAATATTGAATGAAAAAGAATCCTCCCATGGCTAGTTAATTATTTGACTACTCAGTGTTCTTCACTTATATCTTTTTGGAGTAGTTTGTCATTTACTCACGCGCTTCACGTATATCCTATGAGTAAATGGTTGAATGAATTGAATATCATAAATCTGAATTTATATATGTTTCATATGCTTATACCATGGGGAGTAATGACTTCACGCAAAATAAGTATAGGTAGTAAACTTATTGAAAGTTAGCAAACGCAGAATTGGTCACTTGAACAATTCATGAAAGAATATTGAAGCAAGAGAGATTTAACATATAAATATACTATCTTGGACATCTTTTGTAATTGTGAGCGCTCATTAAAATATGACATGCTAAAAGGTTGATGTTGGACAAGGAAGACAAGTTAATGGGATATGTTTTCCTATATCTGAAATGTTATATTGTCTTGGATCATCCAACATGTTGAGCTTGCCTTTCCCTCTCATGCTAGCCAAATCCTTTGCACCAAGTAGAAATACTACTTGTGCTTCCAAACATCCCCTAAACTAGTTTTGCCATGAGAGTCCACCATACCTACCTATGGATTGAGTAAGATCCTTCAAGTAAGTTGTCATCGGTGCATGCAATAAAACTTGCTCTCTAAATATGTATGATCTATTAGTGCAAAGAAAATAAGCTTTATACGAACTTGTGATAGGGAAGAAATAAAAGCGATGGACTGCATAATAAAGGTCTCTATCACAAGAGGCAATATAAAGTGACGTTCTTTTGCATTAAGATTTTGTACATCCAACCTTAAAATCGCATGACAACCTCTGCTTCCCTCTATGAAGGGCCTAACTTTTACTTTTATCTTCTACCCTTATACAAGAGTCATGGTGATCATCACATTTCCTTTTTACACGTTTTCCTTTGGCAAGCACTTTTTGTTGGAGCGATCTGGATATATATATATATATATATATATATATATATATATATATATATATATATATATATATATATATATATATATATAGGGAAAATCCATCCTACCACCCGGTGGTAGTTACCCCACATGTCTCATATACTACCATGTGGTACTATATATACTATTTTATTATTTTAAATATGTTCATATACTATATTTAAGATATTTCAAAGCAAGTTACATGAAAAAATTGCATATGAGCCAATAGTTTTTGTTATATTTGTAAAATACGTACATATTTGTACGTAAAAAAGAGCATATTTAAAAAATGATACATACTACCTAAAAATTAGTATATATACTACCTAATCATTATTATATACTACATACTACACATACATACTCTCGGTTCTGACAGATACTACATACAACATACAAAATGCAAGTGGTGGTAACTACCACTTCTTGTAGATATATATATATATATATATATATATATATATATATATATATATATATATCCACTTGTATGTAGGTTTTCATAAAGTATTATTGTTGACATTACCCTTGAGGTAAAAGGTTGGGAGGCAAAACTATAAGCCCCTATCTTTCTCTATGTCCGATTTGAACCCATAAATATCACATGAGTGTTAGCAATTGTGAAAGACTATATGATAGTTGAGTATGTGGGATTTGCTAAATCAAAACTCTTACATAGACCCTTCCTGAAAATAAGATGAATTGCAATTGTTTGATGACTAAGAGCACTGTTTGTTAGTTTTCAAGAAAGTTTATGATCTATACTTTAACATATGAATAGCTCGTTACTTGATCATGAAAAGTTTTATGACATGAGCTACTGTTATGACATATAATGATGCTAGAAAAGGTGATTGAAATTATCATTGATCAAACTTGTGCACCTGCTAGCATTCACACTTCATAAATTATTTCTTTTACCATTTACCTACTCGAGGATGAGCAGAAATTAAGCTTGGGGATGCTGATACGTCTCCAATGTATCTATAATTTATAAAGTATTCATGTTATTATATTATCCATCGTAGATGTTTTAAATGCATTTATATGCTATTTTATATGGTTTCTGGGACTAACCTATTAACCTAGAGCCCAGTGCCAGTTTCTGTTTTTTCCTAGTTTTTGAGTTTTACAGAAAAGGAATACCAAAAGCAGTCCAATTGATGTGCCAATTTTTGATGATTTTTTATGGACCAAAAGAAGCCCCTGGAGTAAAAGAGTTGGGCCAGAAGAGTCACGGGCTGTCCACAAGGGTGGAGGGCGCGCCCACCCCCCTGGGCGTGGGCCCCTATCTCGTGGACGATTCGGAGACCCCCCTGACATGAGATCGACGCCAAAAATTCCTATAAATACAGAAACCTCCAGAAAATAACCTAGATCGGAATTTCTGGCGCCACAAGCCTCTGTAGCCACGAGAAATCAATCTAGGCCCTCTCTGGCACCCTGCTGGAGGGGGCCATCATCACCGGAGGCCATGGAGGAGGATCCCGGAGGGGCCATCTTCGCCATGAAGGCCAAGGACCATAGGGTGAACCTCTCCCACCCCATCCAGGGGAGGCCATGGAGGAGGAAGCACAAGGGGGAGGACCTCTCCTCCTCTATCTCGGTGGCGCTAGAGTGCCATCGGGAGGGGAACCATCGCCGCGGTGATTGTCTTAATCAACATCATCATCATCACCATCCTCATCTCTTTTACGCGGCCCACTCTCCCGCACCCCGCTGTAATACCTACTTGAAGATGGTGCTTTATGGCACATATTATGATCCAATGATGTTTTGCCATCCTATGATGTGTTGAGTAGATATCTTTTGTTTTTGGGTTGATTGATGATCTAGATTGGTATGAGTTGTATGTTTTATTTTGGTGTTGTCCTATTGTGCCCTCCTTGTCACGCAAGCATGAGGGATTCCCACTGTAGGGTGTTGCAATATGTTCGTGATTCGCTTATAGTGGGTTGCTTGAGTGACAGTAGAATAAACCCGAGTAAGGGGGTTGTGGCGTATGGGATAAAGGGGACTTGATGCTTTAATGCTATGGTTGAGTTTTACTTGCAGATGCTCGCTAAAGTTCCAATCATAAGTGCATATGATCCAAGAAGAGAAAGTATATTAGCTTATGCCTCTCCCTCATATGAAATTGCAATGACGACTACCGATCTTGTTAACAATTGCACTTGGGGATTATCACCCGACGTCGGCACGCCCCTCTTCGCCCGCGCCGTCGGTCTGTACTGGGCGTGGCTCTCGCCGGAGAAGCGGGCGGACCCGCGGTATGCCCCAAACCACCCCGGGTGGACGGCCCGGCTCGCCGACGACCACGACAGCCGCCTCCACGCCTACGCCGGCCACCGCCCTCTCGTGAACCACAACCTGGCGGCGCGACACTCCTTCGAGGAGGTCGTCGCCCCATACCGCGCCCAGGCGGACGCCGGCGTCGTGCCCTCCCCGACGAGCTACGGGTACTCCCTCTTCCACTGCGGCGAGACGCGCTCCGCCCGCATCAACCTCGGCTCGCGCGCGCCCCCGCGCGCGCCCGTCGCCGGCATAGGCGGCGACCGCGGCTCTGTCCGCCTCGGCGGAGGTGATCGATGGACGGTGGCAAGGGATGGCGCCGGGTCCAGCCGCGCCCCTCCACCGGAGCCGGAGGAGCCAGAGCCGGCGTTGCTGGCGGAGTACAGGCTGCTGGCAGCAGAGGTCGGCCACCCGGAGGACATGCCGGGCTACTTGACGGCGTTCCGGGAGTCGAAGAACGTCCTGATGCCGCCGCCCCTTGTCCAGGAGTACATGCAGCTCGCCCCGGTCGCCGTCCACCCGGAGGACCCGCCGGACTTCCCCGACTACCATGCCGCGGTGGCGAACTCGATGGCTGCGCCGGCCGGTAGGCGATGTGGGACTAAACTCTCCTCCCCGCGGGTGCTGCGCGTACCGCCGAGGTGGGCCGTAGTCGGTGGGCCGCGTGGGCCGCTTGCGCGCGTGCGAGCGGTCGAGGGCGCAAGGGCGGTCCGAAGGCACAGTGGAGGCGCACTTCTTTAGTCCCACCTCGCCTGCCGAAGGACGCCCCGACCGCCTTAAATAGCCGCGTTCAGCCACCCTATCAAATAAAATAGTTAGTAATAATTTGATTTGACTTACACTGTACGGGCAGCTCTGCCGCAGCTGCCCTACCAGTGTAAAATCTCAAACGGTTGTTACACTGCCCGGACAGCTATAGTAGTGCTGCTATAGCAGTGTAAACTCAAATCATATTATTAGTATCTATCTTATTTCTACCGGTTTTCCATTCTAGGCAAGTTTGTCTCACCGCATTCAAATTACATAATTAGTACCTATATTATTTTTTAATATTTGCCACACCTCATTCAAATCACATCACGTAGTATTACTATGTAAATTATTTTTGACCGTTTGCCAATCTAAGCAAGTTTACTCATGTCGAGTCACGTCCGATGAGTGTGTTTCGGTTTCATAGCGTGGAAAATCTTAGTAAAATCTCGGAGGTTAAAAATGGCCCGAAAACCTTTCATGCTTACTTGCCATGAGTGTACAAACTCTCGGAGCATGTGTTCTTGAAGATCGTCGATGAGGCCGGCCACCAATACCAATGCCTTGGCTTGGTCTCGACCAGGCACGTGACGGTCATCGGCGCCATGCAACAGATCAACCATTGGTTCATGTTTGACCTCCAGAGGTACCCGACTCTTAGCTTCAATCCGGAGGCCCGCCACCTAGACGCACCCCCAAGCTAAATCTCGACATCTTGTAGTGTCGGTTGTTACGAATAAATTTATTGCAATAAAGTCTGAGATTTTCGACATGATGGTAGGCAGTTTTACTACCTTTTTGGAGCTGATGAATTTTGAACGACTATATGACGACTGGATACCCTCTCTCGATGGTATAACACCCCCGCGCTTTATCCCTAGATACCAAACCAATTGGACCAGTTTAGTGGCTTTGGCTGTCATTAACCAACGCAACAAACAACATTTTTGTCAGACAACTATATAACAGAAGGACTGATCATTTTACATGGAACCATTCGTGAGCGGGTGAATAGCTCCCATGCGACGTCGTTGGTGTGAACTCTCTCTCATGCGACGTTGTTGGCTGTAATAGCTTGCATGCGACATCTTCGTTGGAAAAAATAGCTCCCATGCGACACACCATTTACGCGGCTAGTTGGCTGTCTGTTAGGCTGAGATTTGGTTAGGACACTGGGGGTTATGTGCTCTGACTGGTGGGGTCCACCTATGACCACGTAGTCAAGAGTCAACCGTCCACGACTCGACCGGTGACTGTGTGACCGTGCTCGACTCGCCCGTGCTGGACTGGGCGAGCGGCGCCACCGTAAGCATCTTCTCCGGCAGTGGTTTCTTCTCCGCGGTGGTGGAGCGCATTTCTTGGCAGCGGCAGAGCTATTGCGAGGTGAGCCCGAAACCCTAGTCCCACTCCCCAGAATTTTGGGGGATCTTTGGCCTCATGCTGCCCTCTGTTTCTTGGCGATTTAGAATCGGGCTCCATTGGATCCGGGGGTTGTTTCTTCTCCGCGGCCCGGTGGTGGAGCGCCTATCCCTGCAGCGGCTATTGCGAGTGAGTATTTTCCAAACACTACTCCCATTCCACTGAATTTTGAATAAATCTGTGGCCTCATGCTGCCCATGTTGCTTGATTGGATAGGAGATGGAGCGAGGGCTAGATGGGATGGAGCGAGGAGACGGGCTGCCCCGAGGAGATAGTGATTCAAATCGATAATGCCACCCTCTTTTCTTGGCGATTTAGAATCGAACTCGATTTGGTAGTGACTGCCGCCGCTGCCTGCCATTGACAAAACAGGGGAGGTTCAGGTTCTGCCACCACATTCGCAATTATAGTGGAATTGTTTCCCTGTAAATCCAAGCTCAGTGATGGCAGTGTCCAAGACATTGATAGAGATACCACCGTGAGGTTGGATGTCGATTTTGCAGATGTTGATCCCCAGGAATTGGAGATCATGAAGGAGAAGGCCGTGGGCCATTTGGTGGAGAGAATTGGGGAGAGTATTGTTTGGGGTCCAGAACAAGAGGTATCTCTGCAACGTTTCGATAACTATAATGGTGAATATGTGAGAATTGAAGATGGAGAATCCATGGTTGCTGAAATTGATCAGCAAGGAGGATGGGCAAGCAAACAAGTAACATTTTATGCAGAGCTAATTGATCTGCAAACTCATTTCAGAGTTGGTTATGTGCCATCAAAGATGGCTGCACAGATGGAAGATGATGAGTGGGTTTCACAAAAGAAGATGTTGGCATTGTTGACTGAACCGACTATAGTAGCTGAAGATACTGGGATTGATGCAGATGGAGAGGAGGGAACCCATGGTGCTAGGAAGATTGTTGTTGACTGGAATGTAGTAGAGTTGAATGAAAAAACAGATTTGGTCATTACACCAATATCTGACATTGATATGGCCGAAATGTTTGGCATTCAAGTTGATGACAAAGATAAGGAGAAGGATGATAGTTCTTTGCCAGCTGAAGGTAACACATGCCCTAGAAATGCAAATGAGGATGAAGAACACCTGATGAGAGAGGCTGCAGATGATAATGAGCTGGTTTGTTTGTATGACAAAGAGAACCCAGTTATTGAGGTGGGAAAGTTATGGCCAAGCATGGAGTTTAGGATGTCTTTCAGGACCTATGCAGTGAAAAAAGAGTTTGATGCCAAGACTATGTGGACTGATCGAAAGAAATTTTATGCTCGGTGCAAAGGTTATGATGGTGGTGGCAATCCTTGCAAATGGTACTTGTCTGCCAGACTACAACCTGATGGAAGTACAGTAAGGGTAAATCAAATACCACACCAGCATACATGTATGACCACTTCACAGAGAGTTTCAAAGATGACATCACAGCTTTGGGTTACAGAGAAGATTACTCCTATTTTAGCCAAGACTCCAAACACTACTGCAAAGAGGCTTAAAGTTGACTTGGAGAAGTTGTAGCCCATCCAGCTGCAATATACCACAATGTGGAAAGCAAAACAGAGGGCCATGAAATCATTGTATGGTGATTGGGCAAATACATTTAGGATGTTGTATAGTTTTAAAGCAGAGGTGGAGAAGATGTCACCTGGGATTGTGGTGGAGATAGATACAGAGGTAACAGAGGATGGCAAGGTTTTATTCAGCAAGTTTTTTATGTGTTTGAAGCCTTGCATAGATGGATTCAAAGCAGGTTGTCGTCCATATTTGAGCATAGACTCATCTTTTTTACTGGAAAGTGGAATGGTCAGTTGGTTGCATGCAATGCTCTAGATGGACACAACTGGATGTTCCCAATTGCAATAGGAATGTTTCAATCAGAGACAGAGGCATCATGGATATGGTTCATGATGCAACTGAAAAGATGCATAGGGCCAGTTTCTCCTTTGGCCATCCACACAGATGCATGTAAAGGGTTGGAAAATGCAGTAAAAAGTGTTTTCCCCCATGCTGAGCAGAGGGAGTGCTTTGGACATATGTGGATGAATCTGATAAAAAAATTCAGAGGAGATGAATTTGGGCGCATGTGGCCAACAGCAAGATCCTACACCAGACAGACACATTCCTATCACCTTGGTAAGATATTGGCATCATGTAGTAATAATGAATTTGCTTCATGGTTGAACACCCACCATTCTCTGTTGTGGTATAGATCAGGTTTTAATACTGCCATAAAATGTGATCATATCAATAACAACTTGGCAGAAAGTTTTAACAACAAAGTGAAGCATTTGAAAGACTTGCCTGTGCATGACATGGTGGACCAAATAAGGATCATGATCATGCGTTTGTGGGAGTTGAGAGGAAAAATTGCTAATATTTTGGAAGGGGACAAGCTTCCAGTAGTGGTACAACAGGTGGTCAACAGGAGTAGAAATCTTTCACATCTATCTGTTGAGAAATCTTCCTTGTGGGGTGCTGAAGTTAGAGATACAAAGAGTGGCAAGAGGCATGTGGTAAATACTGAGTTGCATGAGTGCACTTGCCAAGAGTGGCAACACACTGGAAAACCATGTGAGCATTGCATACTTTTTTTGGCATCTAAACCCAGGTTAAATATGCACCCATATTTGCATGAGTATTATTCAGTACAAAAATTCAAAGATGCATATGCAAGTCCAATTCCTGCACTGACTGACCAATCTCAGTGGCCTGAGGTGGAAATAGAATTTACCTTGTGTCCCCCTGTCACTAGAAGAAAGGCTGGGAGGCCTAAACGGAGCAGATTCAAAGCTTGGTTTGAGAAAGGTGGTTGTAGTAAGAAGGGGAAAAAGGAAAAGGAAAAGAATGATAAGCCCAAAAGGGCTCAAAAAGGTAACAAAAATAGGTGCAAGTTGTGTGAGGTACTTGGGCACAGAATTGGTTCATCCAAGTGCATCTACACTCCTCAGAGGCCAAAGTATGTTTATGTTACTGTTTTTGCAAGTTTTTGATTTTGCTACTTGTTCTAGTATCTAACCAAGTCAAATGCTTTATTTTTTAGGAGGAAGCGTGCAGAAAAAGCCCCACCGCTTGTTGTTGAACAATGCTGGCCAGTGAAAAAAGCAAGACTCAGTGGCTATAGAAGGAAGAGCACTAAGCAGATAATGTTTGGTGACAAAGATATGGAGCTAACTGAAACTGTTACTGCTGAACATGAGCTAAGTGTTTGTGTTTTGGACGATGTGATGCATACTGAATCTGTTTTGCAGACGCTAGGGCAATCTGAAACTGTTGCAGATGAAGCAACTGTTGTGCTGCCATTCGAATCTGCTTTGACAACTGTGTTGCCATGTTTGGAGGTTGTGCTGCCAAGTGTTGAGTTGCAAACTGAAGTAGTTGAACAATGTGTGCCATCTACTCAATCTGCAGAAGTGCAAACTGAAGAAGTGAGACATGGTCAGGTGCAAAAGTTGAGGGGGCCTAGTGGAGTTTGCAAGGGGCCAAAAAGCAAGAGCATCAACATCAACAAACTATGCGCCGTAGAACCAAATGGTAGAAAAAAGCAGAAGAAATCGAGTGGTAGAAAGAAGCAAAAGAAATAGAGTCGAAATCATTCAAATTTGATGTGAAAACTTAAGTTTGTTGTCATTTGATGTGAAAACTTATGTTCTTTCATGTGATAACTTATGTGCTATGATGTTGATTTGACTTGAAATAAAATTCAAATTTCAACCGATATTCAAATTTGAACCTATCTCCAATATTTTTGAGTTCATTTGTTTGTTCTGTGATGTTGCATCGTTTTATGTACTACTATGCACTTTAGTTCATAAATCCAACCCTTTTTGTGAATTCCAACTCATAGTCACGGACAATGTTGTCCAAACAGGCTCCAAAGTAAGGGAAAACAGCCCCATTTCTAAGCAAGTTTTTTTCGACCTTCTCAAAATCACCCAAAAAGATTTTCTTAGCTTATATTATACCTCTATAGGATCAATACGAAGTCTCACCTTTTTTTGAATAAGTATTCATATTATTTAATTTATTTTGAAAAAACACCCTTTAATACAAAGTTAGCAATAAAACAAGTTTAAAAATTTTAAATGCAAAAATAACTTCAGATCCTCCTTAGTCACTCTAAAATGAAGCTAAGGTGATGTTTTTGATTTTTTTGCATTTTCAAAACCTCAAACCCTCTTCTCACTCCTGTGAACTCCATGCAACCTCAGTCGAGATAGTCCAATTTGTGAAGGTTTTTTCAAGCAAAGATCATTAGATCAAGTTTATCATTTTATATCATAACTATGTAACATAAAAAGGCTATATGCGCAGGTTTTTCATTTTTTAGATTTGTTTTGAATTAGTTATACACATTTGAATGTTCGGTCAAACCTTTCAAAACCCCGTTGACTGCCTCCAAACCCCATGTAACCCTAGCGCCAAACGTCCACCGTCGATCTAACCCTAACGCCAAACTGCGGCCGTCGGATAAGCCTTCTAGAAGGATTCCGTGGGGGCGATACGTGGGCTCCAATCTGATTGGCCACCGTTTTTTCTCTCTGACGAACAGATAACGTTGAGCGGGGGATCATCTAAGTGACCGTTGGGCCGAGCAGATCGGGCCCGGCAGAGCCTGGCGTGCGTGCGCACGGCCGTCGAGAGGGGGATGGGCTGCATGCGAGAGGGTCAATGACATGTGGGCCATCCCTGTCCCATGCATGCCATGCAACGTCGCAGCCTAGCTATTCTTTGCTCGTGAACACCTAGCCCGCCATTGCATGCACGCATCAACGCAGTAAAGCACGGCAGGGGCGCAGCGTATAGGTACATCGCATCTAAGCTATTTTAACAAATGCATGTTTGAACGAGACGGACGCGTCGGTGGTGCAGATGTGGCGCAGCTCCTTTTTCAGTGTCACGCGCGGATGAACGGGCCTGTTTCCCACGCAGCGTCACCGCCGATGCAAGTGCACGAAACTATGCAACTCGCCTGGATGCTCTGGCCGCCGTTTTTTGAATTAATGCCCGCAATTACTTATGCCAGTGCGAACGGAGAAGAGAAAACGATCCAGAAGGCACCGTGTACACATTGACCACAGCTGCAACGCGGCTATAAAAGGGCACCATTTCCTCATCCTCTCACACTCATCTCTCAAGCCTCCTCCCCTTCTTCTCTCAAGCCTCCTCCCCTTCTTCTTTTCGAGCCAAATCCACCACTCGAGCCACCATGCAGTTCAACAGCCCTACCTACCGTCGCCCTCACACCGTGCCGGAGAGGCAGTACCCGGCCGGAGTCGTCGTCGAGAATAGCCTGAGGGTGTGGGCCATCTCTCGGTGGAGGGGCCCTAGAGAGTTGGCTCGCTTCTTCCTCCAAGCCGGCTACCGCCACCTCCCTCCGGGCACTCCGCCCATGTTCCACCTCCATGAGCAGTACGATGGCAACGCCAACGGCCTCGTCATCGGCCTCCACGTCACCTTCACCAACCCCTACGACGCTCACCACCTCCTCGGCCAGGTGTTCTGGTGTGGATGCGAGTTTATCGCGTTCACGACCTACAACATCTTCACCAACTTCCACCACCTCTTCCCTCACCCCAACGGCATGCACAGCCTCCCCTACCAGATGCCGGAGAACGACGAGTGAGGGGCCCAAGGAGGAGGGGCCAAGGAGTGGCAAGGAGGAGGGGCCAAGGAGTTGTTCAAGTGCGATTCTTCTATCTATCTAGTTTGTGTTTGTGTTGGTTCGGGTGTGTGTGCCCGTGTCTTCTATATATCTAGTTTTAATTATTTTACTTTCATGTTTTATGAACTATATGTAGTGGGGGGATGCCCCTCTATATGTTCTATCTATCTATGCTACTAGGGTACCCGATGCCCCTCTATCTATCTATATGTTTTTTCGGTCCTAAAGTTTCTCCATTGCATTTTATTTATGTGGCCATGTGTACTAAAAAATGCACTAAAACATGATCCAATCATAGAAGTTGTTGTTAGCACGTGTCTAGTTAATTATCTTCCTTTTATGTTTTATGCACTATATGCAATAAAAATGGCGCTTCGTTGAAATAAACTAGAGCCAAACAAATGCAACGTTTTTGTTTCACAAAGACTACAAGTTAGACTGCTAACTAGAACCAACCTTTTGTTTTAGCCGAAACAACACGGGACCCTACAATCGGACACGATAGCTTATGCATAAAAATAGCTCAAATAATTATCAGATGAGTTATCTAAAAAAAGGTGAAGGCAGGAAACTTAAAATTTGTAAAATAACCTAAAGCCGAAAAGATATATTGATGTCAATGACCGTGTGCACTTTTTTTTGCACTAGCTACACTTCTTTTATCAACGGGCCTGGGTATGTTCTATTCGGCCTGGGCCCTGCGTAACTTCTATATGGGCCTGGCCTTTTCGGGCAACTGTGGGACGATTTTTTTTCTTTTTCTCCCTCTACCACTGAAACTGAAACTGATGACTAACTGAAGAACTGAAAAAACAAAACAGAGTGAAGAAGACATGCCGAATTTGTACAACGCAACACTTTTATTCAAATGTACATATCATTACGATTACAAATGATGCCCAATCTATTCACTTACGACTAATTATCATCACATAAACAAATGCGAGACCAATTACACAAACATAAAAAAATGCGGCCATCAGCCCCATCAAATTGCCCTGCTTCTGCAATTCGATGAGTTTCTTCATCTGCTTGTTCAACTTCTTCAGCTCTGCCGTCACTCCTGCATCCCCCACAGTAGCACCAATGGAAGGGCGGGCTCCCCCGATGGAATTGCCAGATCCAGGGGCCCCGGATCCAGATGCGCCCGATCCAAACTTGCCCAACTTCTCCGCCTCCAACGGTAAATCGAGCTCTCCTGATGCACCCTCCAGTTGAATCCGCTCTATGTACTCATCTAGCCACTCAAAATGGGTGCATTGCTTCAATTTCTGAAATCGGAAAGATGAACCCTAAATCCCAAATCCGATGGGGAAAAATGGGCAAATATGAAATTGGGAGATAAAAACCAAAATTGGCATATTGAGAAGTAAAATCTCACCTTTCCCTGCTCTGGTTTGCTCTCGCATTTCACTAATTCCCGCCCAAGGTTGCCATTCTTGTCGGTCGTTGTGACTAGCCGCTTCAGGGGTGCGATACGTTGGCATGCAGGGCATCTTGTCATGGGCACTGCGCCATAGCGCGGCCATGAGCGGCGGGAGGCTGAAGCGGAGCTCGACATTGCTAGGTCGCGGCCCGGAACGGCGTTGCTGCGCGTCGTCGCCGGAGAAAAAGAACAACAATGGTCGGGGAGGGGGAGGGGGGAGGATGGGCTCGGGTGCTGCACGGCTCGGGGCACGGCTCGGTGTCCTCTTGTACCAATGCTGACCTGGATAAGTTAGTGGGTCCCACGCTGTGGGTCCCGCTCACCTGACCAATGCTGAGTTGGATAAGTTAGTGGGTCCCATGCTGTGGGTCCCGCTCACCTGATTCGAGTTTTAAACATGTGTCTTTGGATTAGGCAGCAGTGTCACACGGGAGCTATTTTTTCCAACGAAGATGTCGCATGAGAGCGATTACAACCAACTACGTCGCATGAGAGACAATTCACACCAACGACGTCGCATGGGAGCTATTCACCCTTCGTGAGCTGCACACTAGAAAAAATAAATGGTGACTCAAAAGGGAAACTCTTCATTGTCGACATCCAATATGGCCAAATGATGCTTAGGTAAACAGGCAATTTTCTTAGTACCATTTGACTAGAACAGTAATGCACAGGATCTTTTTACGCAGTTCATGGATCTATTTTACGCAGTTCATGGATCTATTTTACGCCAAGTGTCTAAGCAAGCAAGTATGATCATTACCCGGCTTAACAAATTACAGCTGGCCAGCTCCAAATACACAGTGTTAGAGCATCTCCAACCGCGCCTCCAGAACGGTCTCCCCAGGCGATTTTTTCGCGCCGGCGCCCAAAAAACGGTTCCAGTCGCGCCCCCAGGAGCCCGATTTTCGCTGGCCTGGGCCGAAATCAGCGCCGGCGGACCCAGGCCGAACCCGGCGCGCTGGGAGGCGCCGGGGGCGCCCGGGCGAGTGGTTTTGGCGCGAAGCACCCGCGGGCCCGCCGAGTCAGCGGACGGGCGCTTCGTCGCCCTCATCGCCTCGATTCCCGCGGGAATCAATGCCAAGGCTGCCGCCGCCGGTGAGTCTTTGCCATTGATTCCTCACGGGCGGCGCGTCACGGGGCGGCGCGGCGTCGCCTCCCCTCCCGCCACGCGTACACACGGCGCGGCTATATAAGCCGGCGCCCTCCCTAGTTTCAGGCCACACCAGCCCTAGCCGCCGAGCTCTCTCCCTCTGTCGTGCTCCGCCGCCGTCGAGCCCTCCCTCTCCCTCTCCCGTGCGTCGCCTCCGAGCCCTCCCTCACTCCGACAGCCCCCAATGGTCGAACGCTTCACCGGCGACCAGGCGGCGGCCAACGGTTTCGGCCACCGTTCGCTCCGCGAACAGGAGTGCTGGCTCCTGTTCGAAGCCAACATCCTGGCGCCGCCGGACATGCGCGCCGGGCCGTCGGGGTGGCGGCTCAGCAACGGGGGAGTGCCCATTCCGCCGTTGCCCGATGCCGTGGCGCGGACCGCCTACTTCGTCAACGAGGTCGAGCTCACGCGCGCCTCCCTCACCGATGAGCAGCGCGCCCTCCCCAGTACGCCGCCGACAACCACTCGGCATGGGCGGCGTACTTCGAGAGCCGTCAGGAGCAGAGGCTGGCGCCCACCAACGGGGCGTCGGTGGTGAGCGGCATGTAGAACAGTGAGGGCCGCCGCGTGTGGTGGGGCGTCCCCGGCCGCACGCTCGACAGCGTGCTGGCGCACCTTGAGGGCGGCAACGAGCCGCCACTGGCATACCCTCCCCCGGCGGCCGCGGCTCCGGCTCACCGCCGACGCGCCGGGCAATGGCTGCCAAGGAGGTTCGTCTCTTCATCGCCTACCTCCTCCTCGTCGCGATCTTCTCCCATTCCTCCGGCTCTCCGGCGCTGCTCGGTGTCAAGGGCGAGCCCGCGGCGGAGACGCTGCTCGTCCGGCGCACTCGCAGCGCCGACATCGTCATCAACGAAGGCGGCCGGCGCGCCTCCTCGTCGGCTCCTCCGAACTTCATCAAGCCGAAGACGGAGCCGGGGCTCCCCACCGTGAAGACGGAGCCCGCTGAGGTGGAGCTCGACGACGATGTGGCCCTGAAATGAGCGCGCAAGGACTTCCTCAAGATGGAAAGGGAGCGCCAGGTCACCGCATTGTGGCGCTTCGAGCAGCGCTGCATGGGCCGCGAAGAAGGAGGAGGAGTCGTCCTCGACGACGCGCCGCCGCCGCCGGCACCTGTCCGCCATGGCGACGCCGGGCAGGGGTGCAGCAGGGACAGACGCGTCAAGGAGGAGAATGTCGACGATGACGGCGGCGGCGAGGACGGCGGCGACGATGGCGCCTACTTCGCGTTTAGTGATTTCTTTTTTAGTTACATTTGCTATGTAAACCCGAAGCTAACATGTAATATATGCCAAATGCGCTTACCAGTGGGCTTGCAAATCCTCACGTTCAGGCTCCCCAGCCAACACGCAGTGGAAGCATCTAGAAAAGCAATTTCGGAGATCAGGTAAGGCCTTCACATGTCCGAGCTGTAATCGCTGCCAGTGTTGTAATCACTGTCGGTGTCCCAAAAGTCGTCAGCACAGCAACAATCATTAGGATCAGAATGGCGGACTTGGTTGGTGTAGAAGAACATTTGTTCAAGATCAGCGGAAACCCAAGGATTATCATATTGGGGTCTAAGCTTTAGAGTCTTGATCCTGGCGCACTTGGCAAGTAGCGCATCGTCGACGACGGCGTTATGGCAGTTGTACATGCAGAGATGCTCGAGGTAAGGACAGCTCAGGGTGGACACGGTCCGGGCCGGTCCGGTCCCTGACCGAGCCTCGCTTTTTACCGGCCACGGCTGGCCCGGACCGGACCGGACCGAGGTTGCCTGCGGTCCTGTTTCTCTAAACCGGACCGGCAACAGCTAAGCTCGGTGAGGACCGAATGGACTGGCTGCAGTTCGTGCCTGGGAGTGAGATGGATGTTTTTTAGAACCCTTTGATAGTAAATTTGAACGTACAGATCATTAGGTTGCAAAAGAGGTTCAAATGGACAAAAGATAAGCAAGTTTGTGAACTCCCAAATTATCAACTGAAGAAAGATGCCAACTGAAAAGAGATGCCAACTGAAGAAAGTTCATAGGAAGTGCAGGATTAACAAGTGACAGCGTCGGTGTGCAGGTGCAGGTGCAGGGTGCAGCCGTTACGTCCCCGTGTCCTCCAACTTCGTGGTCGACGGCGGTGAGCCAGTGGGAGGAGGTGGTCGACGATGGGCAGGTGGAGATGGGCACGGTCGACGTCTCGACGTCGGCGGGCAGGAGCAGTCGTGCCGGCTCATCCACTCCTCATTCCCCCGTGCAGGTGCATAGGAGCAGGTGGTCGTCGACGAGACAACGTCAACACGAGGAGCTGCAGGTGGTCAACGACTGCCGGCGGTGGCGGCGCTCCCTGCTCGAAGGAAAGTGGATCGGGGAACATGGGGGTGGGGGCTTTGCCCTAGCGTAGCACCCACTGTCTAGAATACACTGCTGGGCTGCGCGCCTGGGCCAAGTATCTCGGTCCACCGAGCTGGCCCGGTCAAAAACGGGACCGGACCGACTTATTTTCGGGCCTGCTTCTGCAGACCGGACCAGCTATTTTTATCAGCGGGCCAGGACCGTTCGGTCCAGTCTGTCGCGGGCCGTGAGCCGGGCCAAAAGCCCACTCGCCACGTCCAGGCTGAAGGACAGCTATCAATGATGATCGCCACTTCCTTGTTGGTGATGTTGATGCGGTTAAGACTAAGGTGTCGCAACTGTTTCATCATAGCGACCCAACCACATCCCTGCTCTCAGAGTAGTTATGGTCTTCATCAATACGGTACCACTCTTGGCATAGCACGAAACACTTTAGCTGTGAGCATGCTCCGCCAATGGCCTCGTACACGTCACGGATGTCCTTCCCATCACCGCAGACATTTTGGCACTTAATAAGCAGTAGTTCTTCTAGCTGAGGGAACTTGATTATCAGATCCATGAATTCTTTCTCCCAGATGTCGGAGCATTTTATCGGGCGAAGACTCTTCAGGGAGGGCGACCTGCAACCAAGGTGGAATTTATAGTATTACTTTGTGATGCTACACTACTGGAATCGCCCTATACGCCGAGTGCCACGGACACTTGGCAAAGGCCCAAAAACCACCGGCAACGCCTTTGCCGAGTGTCACTTTCGGCAAAAACCACCCGGCATACACCTCTTCGGCAAACAGGGATTTGCCGAGAGCCATAGCACGGGCACTCGGCAAATCATTTGCCGAGAGCTAAACAGCACATCTCGGCAAAATAAAGCAGCTAACGGATAAGTCCGTTAGCACCAGACATGTGGGACCATGAAACTTTGCCGAGAGCCACACTCGGCAAAAAGAAATACTAGGTGGCTGACACGTGTCGTGTCCTGATATGTGGGTCCACGACAATAGGCCGAGGGCCACCTTTGCCGAGAGCAACTCTCGGCAAAGAGAACAAGTAGGAGGCTGACACGTGTCACCTCCTGACATGTGGGACCAAGGGAGCAGGCTGAGGGCCAACTTTGCCGAGAGACACTCTCGGCAAAGAGAACCGGTAGGAGGCTGGCACATGTCACCTCCTGTCATGTGGGACCAAAGAGCAGGCCGAGGGCGCCGAGAGCCACTCTCGGCAAAGAGAACCAGTAGGAGGCTGACACGCGTCACCTCCTGGCATGTGGGACCAAGAGCGCAGGCCGAGGGCCAACTTTGCCGAGAGGCCCTCTCGGCAAAGGTAACCAGTAGGAGGCTGACATGTGTCACCTCCTGACGTGTGGGACCACGAGAACAGGCTGAGGGCCAACTTTGCCGAGAGCCAGTGTCGGCAATCCTTTTCCGTTTACCGAGAGCTCCTCTCGGTAAAGTTTTCAGGGCAACCACAGGTTATTATCGTTTACCGAGAGGCCTCTCGATAAAGGTGTCAGGGTATACTGGTTGGTACATGTTTATGGAGAGGCCTCTCGGTAAAGGGTGCATTCTGGTCCAGTTTTGCAGTCATTGCCGAGAGCCGCCCTCGGCAATGGTGTGTCCATGAGCCTTTTTTTTCTGTTTCTGTTTCTTTCCTGCAGCGAAACATATAAAACAACAACATATAGTCCATCACACATAGAACATGTCACATATAGGCATCATTGAACAAAAGAAGCAATGATTGATTCTAAAAAACATTCCACATAAAAGCAATAGTGCATAAAAGGTGAAATAATAGTGAAGACACTCGACTACCACAAGTTTACAAGTCTCAAGATGCAAGAGTTCTCAACATACAAGGAACAGTTTCAAACATAACATAACATGAAGTTCACGCAATTTTGGAGATCGGAGTGATAACATCAACATTAGAAGGCATCATTCCGTTTGCTGCCCCAACTCCATCAACCGGAGTGATAACATCAACATTAGAAGGCATCATTCCGTTTGCTGCCCCAACTCCACCAACTTGAGGTGGAACTACCGGAACATTGTTCGACCATTGTGAGGGTTGAGCTGTGATGGATTGACCCAATAGTGAGATGAATGCATATGGTAATGCCGAAGATGGTGATAGAAATAGTTTGAATGAAACTCACAATGTTCCACTCTGGCGTCGGTGGCATCTCTGGCACTGGTTGGCCTTGCATGGAATAAAGATTGGCCACCATATGTTGTAAAGACTTCACTATATCATCTTGTGCCTTCAGCTTGGCCCGGTTTACGTCTTGTTCTTTCTCGGTGTCAATCAGTCGAGTCTACAATATGGCAATGCAATCATTCATGTTGAAATGCAAATATGCAGGACCATGAAGGATCAATGAAGAAGCACTGACCTGAATATCCTCAATAATGCTCACGGAATGTGGTACGTGACGCTCTACGGTAGGAGTAGAGCCAGTACTCATAGCACGGAGCGTGTTGACTCTCGGAAGGAAGGAGGTTATGATAGAATCGAGGTGAACTGCCATCCGGCCATTCGGTCTACCGCCTGCAGCGGCAATGGCCACAAGTGGGTCAAATGGTAGCACGTGAGGATCAGTGTCAGGCCCGTACGTCTCCTTCAATTTTTTGGTGTATTTCTCTCCATCTGACCGGGCTTTAGAGCTGATCCAGTCCCTCTCCGAGTGGAGAGGGTCCTTGTCCTTGTCGTCTTTGGTACGTTTGATGGTCCATGCCTCGAAGTAAGTGATATCCTTGCTAGTGTCTTGTTTCTGCAAAGCGATCCAAACAATCAAGGGAATGCTCACAAATGAAAGAGAACATGATGAAAAGAAAAGGATGTGGTTGCCTACATGTTTTGAGAGGACACCTGGGATGGTGAGGTTGCCTTGACGGTGTCCTCGACCCCCCATCAACTTACGCCATTCAGATATTGCTTTGTGTTCATCCTGCCACCCTGGATCTGTCCATCGTTCGACGATCTTCTCCCAGCACGGACGTTTGTCAGTGCACCACCGAGGAATCACCTGTAAATTAAACAAATACATCTTAGTAAGGATTCTAATTTTGCGGTAATGTAGGGAATAGCAAGCATCCATCGTTACTTGCCTTGAAGTAATTGTCCCGTGAAAGATGCGTCCCTCGAGCCTCCTGTTTGGATATCCTATGGTTGAGATAGTCCACGTGATACTTGACCACTAACCGGACGCGCTCCTCACAGTGCATGTCGTGGACTAGTTTCTTGGCAATATTCTCAACCACCACATTTGCACGATCCTTCTGACCCTCAATGCATGTATAGAAATCCTACAAACATGCATACATGTGAGAAGGGTTAAATCATGACTATGGAAAATTTAAACGTTTTGGCATTGACATTTAGGTGTTTGAAAGGACTTACCCAGAAATCGTTGACCACTCGCATGGCTCTGTTATCATAAACGCTCTGACGCATATCCAGGAAATCCGGTGCAGGTTTGTAGTGATCCCATGACCAAGCTGGCTTAATGATACCGTTCGGCAAAGTGACCAGTCTAGGAAAATTTAACCTACAAAGACCCCAAATGATGCCACTCGGCGACCATGGTAGACGCCTCTCACCACCTTTTACTAAGATTCTGCATTTCGAAGATTGAAGTCATATTATATGTGAGGAAACGACAAAAGGTACAATTTATATGGGATGGGTTGAGATAACCACTTACTTCTCTCCCATTGGTTTAATCAACACGTCTCTATGCACATATGGACGTCTTGAAAGCTTTGAAGGACCACGCAGCCACACTTTCCCTCTAGAAGTAGTGCTGATAGTCGAACCGCTCGGTTGCGAGCCGCTCACCTCGTGGTGCTCTGTCACCCGTGAGGGTCCATCCCCACCCTAAGAAACCTGACGAACAACCAGCCTCCTCTCGGCGGCGGCGTCCTCCACCACCTCCTCCTCCTCATCCTCCACCACCTCCTCCGCAAAATCCTCCTCATCGTCCTCCTCACTCGCCTCATCCCCATCCTCGGTTTCCCCCTCCTGAGCACGGCGAAGCACTGCATCTGAGAGTCTAGGAGAAGAAAGAGGTACTCTACTCCGGGCTGCTTTACGTACTCCTCGTCCGCCTCCTCCTCCTTCCTCACCTACTCCCCCTCCTCGCCCCCCTACTCCCCCTCCTACTCCCCTTCCTCGCCTCCCCCTACTCCCCCTCCTCGGCCTCCTACTCCCCCACCTACTCCCCCTCCTCGTCCGCCTCCACCTTGTCCGCCTCCTACTCCTCCCCCGCGTGGTACTCGACCTTGTTTTGCATGTTTTTTCGAACGGGTGTCTAGACCCGCCAATCCTTTGCCCTTCTTGGCGGTTGTGGCAACCGATGAAGGAGCGGCCACCGCTTTCATCGGTCGAGGCCTTGTATAGATCATTCACTTTTTTCAAACTTTCCTTTGGATTCTTGTTGCTACCTGTCATGTTTCAATCACCTGATACGAAGAAGAACAAACCAGTTAGTACAGATGATACAACTTGATGTAAATAGAATAAATATATCACATATGAAGAATAAATGAAATTGTCACAATAATACATATAGTTGTTACACACACAAATACATAGAGTTGTTGCACACACGAATACATAGAGTTGTTTCACACACAAATACATAGAGTTGTTACACAGACGAATACATAGAGTTGTGACACACATACATAGAGTTCTCACACGATTACATGGAGTTGTTAGAAATAAGGGTCAATATTAGGCGCAACATTTGGATCAGGGCTTTCATCATCGCTATCACGCCCGTTCATACATTCATCCTCGAAGTCTTTAGGGGGCCGTCATCCTCATCTAGCCCCATGTGCCATCGCATAAGTAATGCCAAATCTCGAGGGTCAGAAACATCTTCATATTCGTCCTCTGCATTATCTACTTCCATGTCATCCATGGCCTCATGTTCCATAGCATCATGTTCGTGATGCAACGCCATCATCTTCCTCTGCATCATCTTCATGTTCGTCAGTGTCTGCTTCTTGAAAGAACTCTCCCTCGTATGTGTTAGGGTTTATATGGTAATCGTCCTTGTTTGGGGTAGGTACCTTGATACGCGGGGGTACCTTGTACACGACATCCCAGTTCAAGAGATCGATATATTCCGTAGATGTGCACGCGTATGGGAGAAAAAACACTTGTGTAGCCTCTTGAGCCATAATATAGACATCATTTCCTGCATATTTCGATGCTCGTTCAACTTCGACAAAGCCAATACTAGGGGTTCGTCTCACTTTCTCAGGATTGAGCCAGCTGCATCCGAATACGATTGGCTTCACTCCTTGTAAACCACAATACTACAACTCATAAATTTCTTCGATGGTTCCATAGTAGTGACGTCCATCTATCCCTAGACAATAGACCGCACTATTTATTGACCTTTGGTTGGGCCTCTCACGCGTGTGTTTATCAGTGTGGAAGCGATACCCATTCATGTCGTAAGCCTTAAATGACTTGGCCTCGTTTTCAAAACCTTTGGCTACTTCTCTCACTTTGGCGTCGATATCAACCTCCTGATATGCCTACAATATTAATAGGAGATTGTCTGGTTCATTAGTGGAAGCATTACAGGAAAGTAAGATCAACTTGAAGTAACATAAAGTTAGAAAATTTACTTTTCTTGAGAACCAAGAAATGAAACCGCCATCAGCATTGGCATCTTCAAGAAGTTCTGCTGATTCTTTGTCGCTAGGAGGCCGTGGTAGCTTCCAGAATTCATTCTGGAATTCCCTAGCAATAGCAAGACTTCGAGTTAGAACTCAAGACTAGTGAGTAGTTGTCAATAAAGGTGTTTTACACTTACTTTATGTACGGTTGCACTTCTTCCATGTTGGTCAAGACAAAGATCATAATAGTCGACCACTCAGTAGGTGAAAAGTTCTTGGGCTTCGGTCCACTTGCTTTGCCACCTTGGCCTTCTAAGAGGCTAAGGTCGGGAACATTACTGGTGGGTTCTTCATTGTAACGAGGAGCTGGATTTAACCTAGTCTGAATACTGTCATGATAGTACTTTGTCCTGGTCATGGCCACCTCCTCGTTCAGGTATGCCTCGGCTATGGAGGCTTCAATCCGGGCTTTATTCTTACATTTCCTACGAAGATGCTTGAACTCCCGTTCAGGTGCATACTGCCATCGGAACTGCACAGGTCCTCCCATTCTAGCCTCATACGCGATATATAAGATCATATGTTGCAACGAATTAAAGAAACCTGGCAGAAATATCATCTCTAACTTGCATAGCAACTCAGGTGCTTGTTCCTCCAACTTTGCAACCACTTCATAATCTAGTTCTTTGGCACAAAGCTGATGGAAGAAGAAGCTCAACTCCGCCAGCACTCGCCAAATATCCTCTCTGACATATCCTCGAATCATCACAATCATTATCCGCTCAAGCCATACATGGTAGTCATGACTCTTGAGGCCTCCTATTCTCTTATTAGCCATAGTCACTCCCCTCATGATATTAGCTGCATATCCATCAGGGAAGTACAAGTTGTTCACAATCCATTGGAGAATTTCCTTCCTTTGGGGCATTGAAGGGGTGAAAGGGGCTGGTGGCTTCTTCCAAGCATTACCTTTTGCACGAGGCACCAAATTTAATTTTGGCCTGTTGCATAGTTTGGCTTGATCGATCCTAGCCTGAATGTTATCCTTTGACTTCTTGCTGTCGAGGAGCGTGCTGAGTAAGGCCTCCACAATATTCTTTTCCGTGTGCATTACATCAATTTTGTGTGGAAGTAGAAGATCTTTAAAGTAAGGGAGCCTCCATAAGCTTGGAATGTGAGTCCACTGGTGTGTCTCTCCATATCCCACAAAACCTTTCCCATCGAGCTTTTCCTCGAGAGCATCTAACTCATACTTAAGCTAGGCACCGGTCATAATAGGTGGTGGCGGGTCATCAACAATATCACCTTTTTGGAAGTGCATAGCGTCTTGTTTGTATGGGTGATCAAGACGAAGGAACTATCGATGTTGGTCAAAGCATACATACTTGTGATCGTTAGCCAGCCAAATGAAAGTCACACGCTGTCGACACACTGGGCAAGGCCACTTCCCCTTTACACACCAACCACAAAATTGTTGGGGAACGTTGCAGAAAATTAAAAATTTTCCTATGGTTTCACCAAGATCCATCTATGAGTTCATCTAAGCAACGAGATAAAGGGGAGATGCCACTTTGTAGATCGCGAGTGGAAGCGTTCAAAAGAACGGGGTTGAAGTAGTCGTTCTCGTCGTGATCCTATCACCGGAGATCCTAGCGCCGAACGGACGGCCCCTCCGCGTTCAACACACGTACGGTCAGCGTGACGTCTCCTCCGTCTTGATCCAGCAAGGGGGAAGGAGAGGATGATGATGATCCAGCAGCACGACGGTGTGGTGGTGGATGCAGCAGGACTCCGGCAGGGCTTCGCCAAGCTGCTGCGGGAGGAGGACGAGGTGTAGCAGGGGGAGGGAGGCGCCAAGACTTGGGTGCGGCTGCCCTCCCCCTGCCCTCCTTTATATAGGCCCCCAGGGGGGGTGCCAGCCCTGGGAGATGCAATCTCCAAAGGGGGCGGCGGCCAGGGGGGTGGAGTGCCCCCCAAGGCAAGTGGTGCCCCCCCCCCACCTAGGGTTTCCAACCCTAGGCGCAGTGGGGGCCCAAGGGGGGCGCACCAGCCCACTAGGGGCTGGTTCCCCTCCCACTTCAGCCTACGGGTCCCTTCGGGATAGGTGGCCCCACCCGGTGGGCCCCCGGGACCCTTCCGGTGGTCCCGGTACAATACCGGGTGACCCCGAAACTTTCCCGATGGCCGAAACATCACTTCCGATATAGTTTTCTTTACCTCCGGACCATTCCGGAACTCCTCGTGACGTCCGGGATCTCATCCGGTACTCCGAACAACATTCGGTTTGCTGCATACTCATATTCATACAACCCTTGCATCACTGAACCTTAAGTGTGTAGACCCTACGGGTTCGGGAGACATGCAGACATGACCGAGACGGCTCTCCGGTCAATAACCAACAGCGGGATCTGGATACCCATGTTGGCTCCCACGTACTCCTCGATGATCTCATCGGATGAACCACGATGTCGAGGGTTCAAGCAACCCCGTATACTATTCCCTTTGTGAGACGGTATGTTACTTGCCCGAGACTCGGTCGTCGATATCCCAATACCTCGTTCAGTCTCGTTACTGGAAAGTCACTTTACTCGTACCGTAATGCATGATCCCGTGACCAGACACTTGGTCACTTTGAGCTCATTATGATGATGCACTACCGAGTGGGCCCAGTGATACCTCTCCGTAACATGGAGTGACAAATCCCAGTCTCGATCCGTGTCAACCCAACAGACACTTTCGGAGATACCTGTAGTGCACCTTTATAGTCACCCAGTTACGTTGTGACATTTGGTACAACCAAAGCACTCCTACGTTATCCGGGAGTTACACGATCTCATGGTCTAAGGAAGAGATACTTGACATTGGAAAAGCTCTAGCAAAACGAACTACATGATCTTGTGCTATGCTTAGGAATAGGTCTTGTCCATCACATCATTCTCCTAATGATGTGATCCCGTTGTCAACGACATCTAATGTCCATAGTCAGGAAACCATGACTATCTGTTGACCAACGAGCTAGTCAACTAGAGGCTTACTAGGGACGTATTGTGGTCTATGTATGCACACGTGTATTATGATTTCCGGATAATACAATTATAGCATGAATAAAAGACAATTATCATGAACAAGGAAATATAATAATAATCCTTTTATTATTGCCTCTAGGGCATATTTCCAACAAAAATATCGCACGTGCCGGTAGGTCATGTAGCGATGTGTGGTACCAGATATGCATACTGAAGTGCTTCTTTGAAATGGCATCATATGTCTGGACCCTGTTGTTCCAAGCAACAAGTAAGTCATCCACCAATGGCTCCATATACACACTCATATGCTTCCCGAGATAGTTAGGACCTGGAATTATCAACGTCAGGAACATGTGATGTCATTGCATGCAAACGCCAGGGGGCAGATTCAGGGGGATAACATATACTGGCCAACAACTGTATATGGCAGCCATCACACCATATGGATTGAACCCGTCGGTTGTTATCCCGACATCTACACTCTTCCAGTCATCTGTTTTCTTATGAATTTCAACAAATTTCTTCCGTGCTTCACCATCTCGTAGATGTTGCATCTTTTTTGTATTGTACATCTTCCCTTTTGCGGCCCATCTCATATATTGGGCAGTTTCCTTGGTCATATAAAGCCTCTAGATCCTTTATGTGAATGAAAGATATCGAAGGATATTGACGGCAATTATGAGCTGCCTCTTGCTACCATCATCATCTATTACCTCAATATACCTAGAGGATTTGCACTTGACACAATTATTCGTATCTTTATGTTCATTTCTAAATAACATGCATCTGTTTGGACAAGCATGTATTTGCTCATACGGCATCTTAAGTGAACCGAGGATTTTGTTCGACTCATACATGTTCTTTGGCAATATATTTTCTTTAGGCAATAGGCTAGCAATAACTGACAATAACTCATTGAAGCAAATTATGCTCATGTTATGGCTTGCCTTCAGGGCCATTAGGCGTGCAATGCCATCTAGTTGAGTAACCTTTGTATGGGCGTGAAGGGATTTTTGTGCCGCAAACAAAGCTGCATGATACTCTTCAGGGTTTTCCGGCGGCTCCTCGAAGTTCAGGTCCTCCCGCGGATCCGCACGGCGGATGTCATCTAACAGGTTTTCAATCCGAGTATCATATTCGCCGGTGCGTTGTCGCACCACCTCCGCCCTGGACTATTCTGTCTCACCGTGAAAGATCCACCGGTAATAGCCTGGCGTAAACCCATATTTGCCTAAGTGTTTACTCATAGTAATCTTATCTCTTTTAGTCTAGTTATCACACTCCGTGCATGGGCACCAAATTCCATGAACTGGCGTTTCTCCAGCAAACACTAATTCCAGGAAATCATTGGTCTTTGACCTCCATTCAGGGTTCATACCCTCCATGCTGGGATGTCCGGTGTACATCCACTCACGTTCTTCCATCCTCTGATATAAAGTGAAACAGACATATAATTTTTTATGTAACAAGTGGTTCCATCAAGTTTTACGACATGCACTGATCTATGTAATAGGTAAGATAGGTCCTAATCCCACCCGAGAGTGTGTAGACTGGGTCCGCTTTCATGATGTAGTCCGACCCGAGACAAAATTTCGGCAGTACCTCCCCGCTGTTCTCCAACTATACGTCTCAGCAATAAGCCAAGAGGATGTGTATCTAGAGAACAACAGGGAGACACTGTCGAAATTCTGTCTCAGATCTAAGTACATCATGAAAACAACCCGCCTACACATCCTCGGGTTGTCCATGGAAAACATGGACAATTCAAAAGAGTTGAGATTATAAATATGCAAAGACTTGCATATTTATAGATACAACCCTTCCGAACGGGAGACACCTAGGTTACGCGACTATTTAGGTGATCTACAAAAAATGTAAACCTACACATGAACAGGAAGAGATTACCCTTGAAGCGTGCAACAGAATTCACTCTTTCTATTGTCAAAATAGATGCATGTCCTGCATGAAAGAATGAAGTTGTATCAATCATATGTCAAACACACAAACATCAATAACACTCACTCACCCCCCCCCCCACACACAAACAACTCACATATCCATACACACACATCACACACTCACTCACACATGCACACACACACATCAATAGCACCCCGCTCCCACACACACACACTCACATACACCATTCATTATATATGCACATATATACACACATAAATATAAAAAACCATTCATTATATATGCACACATACACCAACATCATTCACTGACATACACACATACAAAACACACACTCACATACACTATTCACTATGCATATATATACACCTTTTGTTGTAATGGAGAGGGGGGAAACCCCTTTTATTTCAAAAAAAACAAGATTGAGTAGGGCCTCACCAACGGGGCAGGGGGCGGCGGGGGATGTGGATGACGGATGTGGTAGAGCTCAGTGGAGGGGATGCCGCGCCGGTGGTGCTCGGTGAAGCTTGGCCGAGATGGTGGCGGTGGACGAGCTCGATGGAGGTGGCGGTGGGGGGGGGGGCTCGGTGGAGGTGGAGGGGTCGGGGGAGGCACTCCCGGTGGCTGCGGCGGAGGCGGCGACGGCGACAGAGCTCGCCGGATTGGGCGGTGGCACTGAGGGGCGGCGGCGGACAGTGGGGGCGGGGGCGAGAGAAACAGAGAGAGAAGAGAGGAGTGAGCGCGCGAGGGGCAAATTTTGCATAAGTCCCCGCGGGAAACATTTCTGAGAGCCAACTTTCGGCGACACTCGGTAAAAGTCTTAACCTAGATCTTGGGGGCTTTTCCGAGAGCCGCACCGACAGTTGTTACCGAGGGTCGTCCAGAAGCACTTGGCAATGGCCGCATTTTCCGACAGGGACTCTCGGTAAAGCATCCTTCTTGTGAATTCTCCATAATATGTATATTAATTTTTTGTGTACTTTTTTTGTTGTTTTCTTCCATGCTTGGCAAACAACCTTAACACATCATAATTACCATCTTTTGTTTTCTTTTTCAAATGATGGGCCTCGCCCGGTTCTAGAGACCGGCACCCCTCCGGTGGCCCCGACGGTCTAGGGCGTTGATCGGCATCGAGAGGGTGTAGTACACGGTGAATATCTGCTTCTCCGTGTTAGTGCATGTCATCGCGAGATGACAGACCAAGTCTAGGCCAAAGCCACAACAAGATCCCATCTGTGTAGACCCGACGCATCCGTTTCCCCCCTCCTAGTGCTGGCGTCGGTGCCTTCCGTGAGGGGGGCACACCCCGGAGACGCGTGCCGGGCATTTGCAACTGCCACAACACTTTCAGACTTATGAGAGGTCGCCTACTCAAGATTTGGCGGCATGTGCTAGCCCCCGGAGGCCGCCGACCATAGCCGTAGACACGCGAAGAGCAATCCGCAGAGAGGGAAGTGTTTAGATACTTCTCCATCACCAAAAATTATGAAAAATTACCATCAATCCTATAGCACATGTGCCCACGTCGTGTAAAAAAGTCATGATTTTATCGTGCTCCGAGTATTTAATAATATTCATGCCGCATCGTTACCGCAGAACGTCTACTACCGTGTCATCGCCGGCCGTTAGGGGCCACACCACGGAGACACATGTCGCCTCTTCGTACATGCCACCACACCGTACGGCATGTATGAGGGCCCGGTGCGATGCTCCGGTGGCATCGCTACCCCCCCCCCCAGGGCCCCCGTCCCGCCTAACCCTGTAGCGTTTGACCACAGGATCTAGCCCTTTGACTTTGCACGGACGGGCTTTGACCAGTGGAACTCTCCACCCGGTTGTGTTAGGTCAGCCCATAGGAACACATTGGAGCAACATCCGGGCCAAAGCCACAGCAAGATCCAATCCATGTAGACCCGACGCGTCCGTTTCCCTCCTCCAGGTGCCGGCGGCGGCGCCGTCCGTGAGGGGGGCACACCCCGGAGACGCGTGCCGGGTGTTTGCAACCGCCACAACACTTCCAGACTTGTGAAAGGCCATCTACGCAAGATTTGGCGGCATGTGCTAGCCCCCGGAGGCCGCCGGCCACAATCGTAGACACGCGAAGAGCAATCAGCGGAGAGGGAAGTGTTCAGATACTTCTCCATCACCAAAAATTATGAAAAATTACCATCAGTCCTATAGCACATGTGCCCACGTCGTGTAAAAACTTGTGATTTTATCGTGCTCTGAGTATTTAATAATATTCACGCCGCATCGTTACCGCAGAACGTCTACTACTGTGTCATCGCCGTCCGTGATGGGGGCCACACCCCGGAGATGCGTGCCGCCTCTTGGGACATGCCACCACACCGTACGGCATGTATTAAGGCCCGGTGCGAAGCTCCGGTGGCATCGCTACCCCCCAGGGCCCCCGTCCTGCCTAACCATATAGCATTTGACCACGGGATCTAGCCCTTTGACTTTGCACGGACAGGCTTTGACCAATGGAACTCTCCACCCGGTTGTGTTAGTTCAGCCCATAGGAACACTTTGGAACAACATCCGGGCCAAAACCACATCAAGATCCAATCCGTGTAGACCCGACGCGTCTGTTTCCCCGTGTGTGTGGTTTGTGAGGCACGTTCCACGTCATGGACGTGCATTGCTTATTCAAATAGCACACCACCCCTGCATGCATATGCATCGGCCACACACATGTAGGGGTGCCCTCCCCCCTTGGGCGGTCTCTATATGGAGCACCCATCCGGTGGCCCGGATGGTCTAGGGCGTTGTTCGGCACCGAGAGGGTGCACTCCATGGTGAATAAATGCTTCTTCGTGTTAGTCCATGTCATCACGAGATGACAGACCAAGTCCAGGCCTGTTCTGTCATGGGATCACCCACCGAAGACTCTGTCTCACAGACGAACGCAGCCGGTCCTCGATGTTCCTACCCCATGTGTGGTTTGTGAGGCACGTGCCACGTCAAGAAGGTGCGTTGCTTATTCAAATAACACACCACCCCTGCATGCATATGCATGGGCCACACGCATGTAGGGGTGCCCTCCCCCCTCCCTCACGCGGTCTCTATATCCAGCACCCATCCGGTGGCCCCGGTGGTCTAGGGCGTTGATCGGCACCGAGAGGGTGTAGTCCATGGTGAATAACTGCTTCTCCGTGTTAGTGCATGTCATCGCAAGATGACAGACCAAGTCTAGGCCCGTTCTTCGAGATAGTCTATGGGTATCGAGAGGGAATGTGTCCGGTTTGTGGAGGAAGTGCGGGTCCTATTGCTCCGTTGGCCTTGAAACTTCTTGTACTCTCAAAGGAGGCCATCGCATGTATATGCAGGGGCTATCCGGTGGCCCTTGCGGTCTAGGAAGTTGACCGGAACCGAGAGAGGGGGTAGGCCATGGTCAACAAATGCTTCTTCTCAAGTTTATTACTTTACACTCTTTAAAGTTTTCTCTCAGTACTGGTCTAGAATGTTGACCTGCACCGAGAGAGGGGGTAGGCCACGAGCAACAACTGCTTCTTCTCATGTTTATTACTTTACACTCTTTAAAGTTCTCTCTATGCCGGTCTATAAAGTTGACCGGCGCCGAGACAGGGGGTAGGCTACTGTCAACAACTGCCTATTCTCATGTTTTTCACTTTACACTTTTTAAAGTTCTCTCTCGGTGCCAGTCTAGGAAGTTGACCGGCACCGAGAGAGGGGGTAGGCCACGGTCAAAAACTGCTTCTTCTCATGTTTTTTTTACTTTACACTCTTTAAAGCTGAGTTTTGAACAAATGAATTTCAAACTTTGGTCATAAAAACATATGAAATATGAGATACAAAAACATATGAAACTTTGACATACCAATTCTAGGCTCGTTCTGTCATGGGAGCACCCACCGAAGACTGTCTCCGGGACGAACGCAGCCGGTCCTCGACGTTCCTGCCCGTGTGTGTGGGTTGTGAGGCACGTGCCACGTCAAAGACGTGCGTTGCTTATTCAAATAGCACACCACCCCTGCATGCATATGCATGGGCCACACGCATGTAGGGGTGCCCTCCCCCCCTCGAGCGGTCTCCATATCAAGCACCCATCCAGTGGCCCCGGCGGTCTAGGGCGTTATTCAGCACCGAGAGGGTGTAGTCCATGGTGAATAACTGCTTCTCCGTGTTAGTGCATGTCATCGCAAGATGACAAACCAAGTCTAGGCTCGTTCTGTCACGGGATCACCCACCGAAGATTCTGTCTCGGGGACGGACGCAGCCGGTCCTCGATGTTCCCGCCGGTGTGTGTGGTTTGTGAGGCACGTGTCACGTCAAGGACGTGTGTTGCTTATTCAAATAGCACACCACCCCTGCATGCATATGCATGCGCCACACGCATGTAGGGGTGCCCTCCCCCCTCCCCCCCTCGGGTGGTCTCTATATCGAGCAGCCATCCGGTGGCCCCGGCGGTCTAGGGCATTATTCGGCACCGAGAGGGTGTAGTTCATGGTGAATAACTGCTTCTCCGTGTTAGTGCATGTCATCGCGAGACGATAGACCAAGTCTAGGCCCGTTCTTAGAGATAGTCTATGGGTATCGAGAGGGAATGTGTCCAGTTTGTGCAGGAAGTGCGGGTCCTGTTGCTCTGTTGGCCTCAAAACTTCTTGTGCTCTCAAAGGAGGCCATCACATGTATATGCATGGGCTATCCGGTGGCCCCGACAGTATAGGAAGTTGACCGGCACCGAGGGAGAGGGTAGGCCATGGTCAACAACTGCTTCTTCTCATGTTTATTACTTTACACTCTTTAAAGTTCTCTCTCGGTGCCTGTCTAGAAAGTTGACCGGCACCGAGAGAGGGGGTAGGCCACGGTCAACAACTGCTTCTTCTCATGTTTATTAATTTACACTTTTTAAAGTTCTCTCTCGGTGTTGGTCTAGAAAGTTGACCGGCACCGGGAGAAGGGGTAGGCCACAGTCAACAACTGCTTCTTCTCATGTTTTTTTACTTTACACTCTTTAAAGTTGAGTTTTGAATATGTATATATATATATAGGACAAATATTTCCTACAAGCAGTGGTAGTTACCACTACTTGTGTTTTGTATGTTGTATGTAGTATCTGTCGGAACCGAGAGTATGTACGTGTAGTATGTAGTATATAACAATGATTAGGTGGTATATATATAAATTTTTAGGTAGTATGTACCATTTTTTGAGTATACTCTTTTTTACGTACAAATATGTATGTATTTCACAAATATAACAAAAACTATGGGCTCATATACAATTTTTTCATGTAACTTGTTTTGAAATATCTTAGATATAGTATATGAACATATTTAAAATAATAAAATAGTATATATAGTACCACATGCTAGCATATGAGACATGTGGGGTAACTACCACCGGGTGGTAGGATGGATTTTCCCTATATTATAGACGGTCTATTCTGCTAATATTAGCAGAATAACTATCTTGCACACCACTTTCGCACTGCACGCTGAACGCAAGTGCAGGTCATTCTTTGAACGAAGTGTACTGCAGTACTCACACGAGTGAACTTCTCGTCGGAAAAAACTGCACGCGTTATTTTTTCGGTATTGTTTTCGCTCTAATTTTTTAACCGTTTATGGGAATGAGGCGTGTAATATACCGTTGAAAAGCTATGGATTAGGCACAACTTCGACATGTTGAACACTTTTCGAGATTCCACGCGGTTTAAGAGAAGTTTTGAAAATGGTGCGGCCCATGACGAGTGGCAGAGAGCGTTTTTTCGCGATTTCTTCTAAACCGCTCGTCGGAATGAAGGAAACGATACGCCGTTGGATATATATCATCGAGGAGCATCTTTTTCATATATAAATGTTTCTCTAATTCCATACGGTTTAAGAGCAGTTTCAAATGTACTAAATCGCGGAATTCTGTTTTTCAAAAAATTTCAAATGTTCGGTACTGTTTTCGCTCCAGTTTTTGAACTGTTTGTCGAAACGAGACGTGTGACACGCCATTGGAAAGCTACGAATGATTTGCAACTTTCATATGTTGAAATATTTTTGAAATTCCTTACGGTTTTAAGTTAATTTTGAAAATCGTGCGGCGGACGACGAGTGGCAACGGCCGTTTTTGGCGAAATTTTTGCAAACCGCTGGTCGGAATGATTCAAACGATACTCCGTTGGAAAGATATCAACGATACACAACTTTTTCATGTAGAACACTCTCTCTAATTGTTTATAGTTTAAGAGGAGTTTCAAATTTACCGAAATGTGGAACTGTTTTTTGCGACACCCAAATCGACGTGCGTACTTCATCCGACTGAAAACCGCACTACATCGGACGAAAAACCGTACTTCATCACACCGAAGTGCACTGCATGATTCCTTTTTTGTGGAACGTATTTTTTCCCAAACAAGGTGAAGTGCACTTCATGCCGAGTGTTGCTGAGCCGCAAAACTATGAAAAGTGAACCTCGAGACTACCGTAAATAGGCCGCGACACTACCGAAAGCGAACCACTTGAGCTTTTTCCAAACTCAATAGTCTTTATGTGCGTAGACCGGGCGAGTGGACCGCATGGATCGAGCAAGTGAACTACATCCAATATAAGGAGCGAGCTTCTTTTTGAGATGTTTTTGTTTCTGTATTACCAAGTGAACCACATAGGAATTTAATAGCGACTACTTCAGGTCAAAAAAAACGCACTTCTTCAAATGGGCAAATGAACTGCATAATTTATTTTTTGCTTTTGTAGTTTTTGGGTCTTTTGGTAGCGACATCTACACAGACGGAGAAAGCGAACCGCACGATTGAGAAAAATGAACCCCACCACAATTCCAGATGAGCTGCTTGTTTTAGCAAACTCATATACATGTGCCTGAAAAAACAACACAAGCACCACTCAAAAACAAAAGTTATGTTTTTACAAATAAACTGCGTTTGTTTTTTTAACTCCCAAACGTCCTGTTTTTTGTGCAGAACAAACTCACACACACATATCAACCCACTCTCACACGCACACACATCAAACCGCGTGCACAACCGGCACGCCTACACAACCTGAGCTGCACGGGATGAGACACCAAACCGCGTGCCTGTGCAAACGAGCTGCATGGGACGAGCTGCCGGAACTGGACCATAGACAAAACTGTGGCCCGTAAGTGTAGCAAAGCTCTTTTCCATCCAACCAAAAACTACCACACATGTCCGTAACTTAATTCTGTTACATGTGGCCCGTAAGGGTAGCAAAGCTCATCTTTTTTCGTCATCAGACGATGAGCCCGTGAACTGCAAGAGTTTCTGTACCAGCCCAAAACTGCAGTGCACTGACGAAAAATTGCATATATGTTTCTATATTTTTATACAAAACAAAAATCTGTGAGCAATGAATCGCCGATGTGATGAACTTTCCCTAAAAATGGAAAACAAAGGGAAAAAAGAACTGCACGCACAGGGAAACAAACTACATCGACACCCTCCCGCAACAAAGATGATGAAGGGGAGGAGCAGCTTGGATCTGCTCAAGTGATCAACCTCAGCAGACCGGAGTGGGGCGACGCCCTGCTAGCTGCTACGTCTCGAGCTTGTGTTGGATTTCCCCGAAGAGGAGAGGATGATGCAGCATAGTAGCGTAAGTATTTCCCTCAGTTTTTGAGAACCAAGGTATCAATCCAGTAGGAGACCACGCGCAAGTCCCTCGTACCTGCACAAAATGATAGCTACTCGCAACCAACGCTTAGGGGTTTTCAATCCCTTCACGGTCACTTACGAGAGTGAGATCTGATAGAGATAATATTTTTGGTATTTTTGGTATAAAGATGCAAAGTAAAAAGTAAAAGCAAAAGCAAGTAAATAAAGTGATGGAGATTGATATGATGAGAATAGACCCGGGGGCCATAGGTTTCACTAGTCGCTTCTCTCAAGAGCATAAGTATTCTACGGTGGGTGAACAAATTACTGTTGAGCAATTGACAGAATTGAGCATAGTTATGAGGTTATCCAGGAAATGATCATGTATATAGGCATCACGTCCGTGACAAGTAGACCGAAACGATTCTGCATCTACTACTATTACTCCACTCATCGACCGCGATCCAGCATGCATCTAGAGTATTAAGTTAAAAACATAGTAACACCTTAAGCAAGATGACATGATGTAGAGGAATAAATTCATGCAATATGATAAATACCCCATCTTGTTATCCTCGATGGCAACAATACAATACGTGCCTTGCAACTCTTTCTGTCACTGAGTAAGGACACCGCAAGATTGAACCCAAAGCTAAGCACTTCTCCCATTGCAAGAACTACCAATCTAGTTGGCCAAACCATAAAGATAATTCGAAGAGACTTACAAAGATAACTCAACCATATATAAAAGAATTCAGAGAAGAATCAAATATTTTCCATAGATAATATTGGATCATAAACCCACAATTTATCGGTCTCAACAAACACACCACAAAAAGAAGATTACATTGAATAGATCTCCACGACAGAGGGGGAGACCATTGTATTGAGATCCAAAAAGAGAGAAGAAGCCATCTGGCTACTACCTATGTACCCGAAGGTCTGAAGTAAACTACTCACACTTCATCGGAGGGGCTATGGTGATGATGTAGAAGCCCTCCGTGGTAGATGCCCCCTCCGGCGGATCTCCCGAACAGGCCCCAAGATGGGATCTCGCGGATATAGAAAGTTGCGGTAGTGGAATTAGGTTTTTCGCTCCGTCCCCGATCTGTTGGGGGTACGTATGTATATATAGGAGGAAGGAGTACGTTGGTGGAATGTCAGGGGCCCACGAGGCAGGGGGGCACGGCCCCACCCTCATGACCGCCTATGGCACTTCTTGGAGTAGGGTCCAAGTCTCGTGGATCACGTTCGGTGAGAAGATCACATTTTCGAAGGTTTCATTCCGTTTGATATTCCTTTTCTTCGAAACACTAAAATATGCAAAAAAAACAGCAATTCTGGGCTCGGCCTCCGGTTAATAGGTTAGTCCCAAAAATAATATAAAAGTGGAAAATAAAGCCCATTATAGTCCAAAAACAATAGATAAAGTAGCATGGAGCAATCAAAAATTACAGATACATTGGAGACGTATCAGGCATCCCCAAGCTTAATTCATGCTCGTCCTCGAGTAGGTAAATGATAAAAAGAGAATTTTTGATGCAGAGTGATACTTTGGCATAATTTCAATGTAAATCTTCTTAATTGTGATATGAATATTCAGATCCGAAAGATTCAAGACAAAAGTTCATATTGACATAAAAATAATAATACTTCAAGCACACTAATCAAAATAATTAGGTCATCTCAAAATAACATGGCCAAAGAAAGTTCATCACTACAAAATCATATAGTTAGGCTATGCTTCATTTTCGTCACACAAAGATGTTCCCAACTTCTATACCCCCGATGACAAGCCAAGCAATTGTTTCATATTTAAATAATCTCAAACTTTTTCAACCTTCACGCAATACATGAGCGTGAGCCATGGATATAGCACTATGGGTGGAATAGAATATGATGATGGGGATTGTGTGGAGAAGACAAAAAAAGGAGAAAGTCTCACATTGACGAGGATAATTAACGGGCTATGGAGATGCCCATCAATTGATGTCAACATGAGGAGTAGGGATTGCCATGCAACAGATGCACTAGAGCTATGAATGCTCAATAAAAGAAAACTAGTGGGTGTGCATCCAACGTGCTTGCTCATGAAGACCTAGGGCATTTGAGGAAGCCCATCGTAGGAATATACAAGCCAAGTTCTATAATGAAAAATTCCCACTAGTATGAAAAATACAAGTTATGAGACTCACTATATGAAAAACATGGTGCTACTTTGAAGCACAGTGGAAAAAGAGATAGTAGCATTGCCCTTTTTTTGGGCCTTCCTTTTTTTTGGCCTTTATCTTTTTTTTTATTTGGGCAATGCTCTAATAATGATGATCAGTACACTTCTATTGATTACAACATGAGGATTACAACTCGAAACTAGAACAAGGTATGACTCTATATTAATGCCTCCGGCAGTGTACCGGGATGGTGCAATGAATCAAGAGTGACATGTATGAAAAATAATGCATGGTGGCTTTTCCACAAATACGATGTCAACTACATGATCATGCAATGGCAATATGACAAAAGTAATGTATGTCATAATAATGATGAACGGAACGGTGGCAAGTTGCATGGCAATAGATCTCGGAATGGCTATGGAAATGCCATAATAGGTAGGTATGGTGGCTGTTTTGAGGAAGATATAGGGAGGTTTATGTGTGATAGAGCGTATTGTATGACGGAGTTTGGATCCACCGGCGAAGTTTGCGCCAACTCTCAATGTGAGAAAGGGCAATGCACGGTACCGAAGAGGCTAGCAATGGCGGAACGGTAAAAGTGTGTATAATCCATGGACTCAGCATTAGTCAAAAGAACTCATATACTTATTGCAAAAATTTAGAAGTCATCAAAAATCAAGTACAACGCGCATGCTCCTAGGGGGATAGATTGGTAGGAAAATACCATCGCTCGTCCCCGACCGCCACTCATAAGGATGCACAAGCCAGGTACACTTCATGCTTCAAATTTGTTACACAACTTTAACCATACGTGCATGCTACGGGATTTACCAACTTCAACACAAGTATTTCTCAAATTCACAACTACTCAACTAGCATGACTTTGATATTATTACCTCCATATCTCAAAACAATTATCAAGCATCAAACTTATCTTAGTATTCAACGCACTCAAAAGAAAGTTTCACATTTCTTGAACACCAAGTACATTAACATTAAGCAAATTACCATGCTATTAACGACTCTCAAAATAATCTAAGTGAAGCACTAGAGCAAAAATTATCACGCTCAAAAAGATATAAGTGAAGCACTATGAGCAAACTATCAAGCTCAAAAGATATAAGTGAAGCACATAGAGTATTCTATAAAATTCCAATTCATATAAGGCTCTCTCAAAAAGGTGTGTACAGCAAGGATGATTGTGGTAAACTAACAAGCAAAGACTCAAATAATACAAGACGCTCCAAGCAAAACACATATGATGTTGGTGAATAAAAATATAGCTCCAAGTAAATTACCGATGGAAGTGGACGAAAGAGGGGATGCCTTCCGGGGCATCCCCAAGCTTTGACTTTTTGGTGTCCTTGGATTATCTTGGGGGTGCCATGGGCATCCCCAAGCTTAGGCTCTTGCCAGTCCTTGTTCCATAATCCATCAAAAGAATTCACCCAAAACTTGAAAACTTCACAACACAAAACTCAATAGAAATCTCGTGAGCTCCGTTAGAGAAAGAAAACAAAAGACTACTTTAAGGTAATGTAATGAACTCATTCTTTATTCATATTGGTGTTAAACCTACTGTATTCCAACTTTTCTATGGATTGTAAACTATTTTACTAACCATAGATTCATCAAAATAAGCAAACAACACACGCAAAACAGAATCTGTCAAAAACAGAACAGTCTGTAGTAATCTATAACTAAAGCAAACTTCTTGAACTCTACAAATTCTACCAAAATAGGAATTCCTGGAAATTTTGTTTATTGATCAGAAGAAAAAAGAATCAATGCAAAATCATGTTCCTGTGATTTATTGAATTGTTTCTCGTGAGCGCAAAGTTTCTATTTTTCAGCAGAATCAAATCAACTATCATCATAGCTTATCCTATAGGTTCTACTTGGCACAAACACTAACTAAAACATAAAACCACATCTAAATAGAGGCTAGATGGATTATTTATTCCTAAACAGAACCAAAAACAAAAAACACAAAATAAAATTGGATTGCCTCCCAACAAGCGCTATCGTTTAACGCCCCTAGCTAGGCGTAAAAGCAAGGATAGATCTAGGTATTGCCATCTTTGGTAGGCAATCCATAAGTGGCTCTCATGATAGATTCATATGGTAATTTTATTTTCTTTCTAGGAAAGTGTTCCATGCCTTTCTTTAAAGGGAATTGGAATCTAATATTTCCTTCCTTCGTATCAATAATTGCACCAATCGTTCTAAGGAAAGGTCTACCAAGAATAATAGGACATGAAGGATTGCAATCTATATCAAGAACGACAAAATATACGGGCACATAATTCCTATTTGCAACAATAAGAACATCATTAATTCTTCCCATAGGCTTTTTAATAGTGGAATCCGCAGATGCAAGTTTAGAGAGCAATAATCAAAATCACAGAAATCTAGCAAATCACACAAAGTTTTGGGAATAGTAGAGACACTAGCACCCAAATCACACAAAGCATAAAACTCAAAAATTTTAATTTTAATTTTAATAGTAGGTTCCCATTCATCATGGAGTTTCCTAGGGATAGAAATTTTCAACTCAAGCTTTTCTTCATAAGATTGCATCAAAGCATCAACAATATGTTCGGTAAAGGACTTTTTTTGACTATAAGCATGAGGAGAATCTAGCACGGATTGCAACAAGGAAATACAACCAATCAAAGAGCAATTTTCATAATTAAATTCCTTGAGATCCAAAATAGTGGGTTCAGCAACATCACGGTTTTTATTTATTTCAATCCCACTTTCATCAATTTCATCATTAAGATCTAAAAACTCCGAATCCTTAGAACGCCTTCTAGGTAAAGGAAGATCATATTCAGTTTCATCAAGATTCATATTGCAAAACAAAGATTTAATAGGGGACACATCAATAACTTTTAGATCTTCACCTTGATTTTCATAGGAATCCAGTTTAGCGACCATCTTATTGACTAAGGTGGCTTGCATATCCGAAATTTCAGCGGTCATCTTTTCAAGACGAGCGATTTGGGCTCTTATACCATCAAATTCTTTGGACATATCATCGAGCTCTTTATTCATATAACTCATATAACTCTTTTGTTCTTTAAGCTCGTTTCTAAAGAAATTATTATGCTCAAATTGCAAAACCATAAACTTCCTGACATTGCTTTCGATCTCCTCTAGACTTTTATGGTGAAGATCACCAGATTTAGGTAAGGCCATTACAATAAACAAGCAAACTAACACGAGCAAACAAAAGGCAAAGGGAAAAGGAGGAGGAGATTGGGAAAGAGAGGGCGAATAAAACGGCAAAGGTGAAGTGGGGGAGAGGAAAACGAGAGGCAAATGGCAAATAATGTAATGCGAGAGATAGGGATTGTGATGGGTACTTGGTATGTTGACTTTTGCGTAAGCCTCCCCGGCAACGGCGCCAGAAATTCTTCTTGCTACGTCTCGAGCTTGCGTTGGATTTTCCCGAAGAGGAGAGGATGATGCAGCACAGTAGCGTTAGTATTTCCCTCAGTTTTTGAGAACCAAGGTATCAATCCAGTAGGAGACCACGCACAAGTCCCTCGTACCTGCACAAAACGATAGCTACTTGCAACCAACGCTTAGGGGGTGTCAATCCCTTCACGGTCACTTACGAGGGTGAGATCTGATAGAGATAATATTTTTGGTATTTTTGGTATAAAGATGCAAAGTAAAAAGTAAAAGCAAAAGCAAGTAAATAAAGTGATGTAGATTGATATGATGAGAATAGACCCGGGGGCCATAGGTTTCACTAGTGGCTTCTCTCAAGAGCATAAGTATTCTACGGTGTGTGAACAAATTACTGTTGAGCAATTGACAGAATTGAGCATAGTTATGAGGTTATCCAGGAAATGATCATGTATATAGGCATCACGTCCGTGACAAGTAGACCGAAATGATTCTGCATCTACTACTATTACTCCACTCATCGACCGCTATCCAGCATGCATCTAGAGTATTAAGTTAAAAACAGAGTAACGCCTTAAGCAAGATGACATGATGTAGAGGAATAAATTCATGCAATATGATAAATACCCCATCTTGTTATCCTCGATGGCAACAATACAATACATGCCTTGCAACTATTTCTGTCACTGAGTAAGGACACCGCAAGATTGAACCCAAAGCTAAGCACTTCTCCCATTGCAAGAACTACCAATCTAGTTGGCCAAACCATAAAGATAATTCGAAGACTTGCAAAGATAACTCAATCATACATAAAAGAATTCAGAGAAGAATCAAATATTTTCCATAGATAATACTGGATCATAAACCCACAATTCATCAATCTCAATAAACACACCACAAAAAGAAGATTACATAGAATAGATCTCCACGAGAGAGGGGGAGAACAGTGTATTGAGATCCAAAAAGAGAGAAGAAGCCATCTAGCTACTAGCTATGGACCCGAAGGTCTGAAGTAAACTACTCACACTTCATCGGAGGGGCTATGGTGATGATGTAGAAGCCCTCCGTGGTAGATGCCCCCTCCGGCGGAGCTCCGAAACAGGCCCCAAGATGGGATCTCGCGGATACAGAAAGTTGCGGCGGTGGAATTAGGTTTTTGGCTCCGTCCCCGATCTGTTGGGGGTACATAGGTATATATAGGAGGAAGGAGTACGTCGGTGGAGCGTCAGGGGGCCCACGAGGCAGGGGGGCACGCCCAGGGGGGAGGGCGCGCCCCCCACCCTCGTGACCGCCTCTGGCACTTCTTGGAGTAGGGTCCAAGTCTCCTGGATCACGTTCGGTGAGAAGATCACGTTTCCAAAGGTTTCATTCCGTTTGGACTCCGTTTGATATTTCGTTTCTTCGAAACACTAAAATAGGCAAAAACCTACAATCTGGGCTGGGCCTCCGGTTAATAGGTTAGTCCCAAGAATAATATAAAAGTGGAAAATAAAACCCATTATAGTCCAAAAACAATAGATAAAGTAGCATGGAGCAATAAAAAATTATAGATACGTTGGAGACGTATCACTAGCCGACGGGCGCCATCTCAACCTTTTATGGCCGCCACATGGGGGAGCAAGGATGGAGCATCCAGATGTGTATCTGCACAAATACATCCATCCATCCAGCGACGGACTGCATGCAGGTGAGCGAGCTGCACGAACGCGACGAACATACTGCACGCAGGCGAGCGAGATGCACCAACGCGACGGACGTACTGCACGCCGTCGGGGGCGGACTGCGTGCGCGCCAGGGTGCACTTCGGAGAGGAGGTGGGGGCTCGGGGCCGAGCCGGCTGGGCGAACGGAGTGCAGATGCTGGCAGCGCTAGAAGGGAAGGTAGGGTCGGCGCGGGATCCCTCCATGGCCACGGACAGCGGGGCTAGATCCAGACGGATCCGTCGAAGGGGAGGCGCTAGGATGCGGGGGCGCTCGGCGTGATCACCATCAAGAGGGAGGGGCTGATGGCCGGAGGTCGGTTGGACATGGTAGATCTCCGGTTGCGACACTCGCTTGAAGATGGAGAAGGTGAGGAGGGCGATGCAAGAAGGTGGATCCAGTCGGGGAAGAAGCTTGCTGGGTGGGGGCACGAGGGAGGAACGAGATTGAGCGAGGATCGTGCGGGTCGGGCCCGTCAGCGGCAAGTCGTGGCCGCCCCCGCCTCGATCTGGACTGAGTCGTCGTTGGGGGAGGTGGCCGCCCACTGCTGGATCCTGCGCGGGGAGGGCGACTGTGGTGGATGCAGGGATGGGGATGGGCGGCCCGCCGGCGGCCTGGTGGGAGGCGTGGGGGTGGTGGGGCGCCGGAGGTGGGTGGTGGTGAGGCGCCACAGTGGTGGGTGGTGCTGGGGAAGGTGGGCAATGGGGTGGGTTACAGCGGGGGAGAAGGCGGGGTGCGGTGTGGGTGATGTGTGCAGAATAAGAAATTTGTGTGCAGAATAAGGGTCTTAACGAGTGTTATCATAATAGACCTACCCTATATATATATATATACACACACATAAACACTATTCTGATATCGGGATCAGAATAATATTATGATCACAACCTGACATGCCCCGCTAGTAGTACGTTGAACTTCCTTGTGAACTAGGTTGAACTTCCGTCAACATTGCCCAAATGAGGCTTGCGATATACCGTTGGAAAGCTATGGACACCAGTATCATGACCCAACTTAAATTTTTGGCAAAATGTAAGCGGTTTAAGAGCAGTTTTGAAAACCATTTTTTCTTCACACAAAAACATGAATCATATTTTTGATTGCATTTCTAAACTGTTTATCAGAATGAGGCATATAATATGGCGTTGGAAAACTGCTGCAAAACCGCTACTACCACATGTTGAAAGTTTTCTCTAATTCTCTATGGTTAAAGAGTAATTTGAAAAAACATAAAATTTCACAAATCGAACAGCCGAGTTCATATTTTCGACGTCATTTCTAAACAGCTAATCCAATTGAGGCATATGATACGGTGTTGAAAAGCTTATGAAAATGCTATATTCTTTCATTTTGAAAGTTTTTTCTAATTTTGAACGGTTTAAGAGTAATTTAGAAAACGGTACAAGTTCTACCGAGTTTGTATTTTCTAGCTAATTATGTAACCGTGCGTCCAAATGCAGCAAATGATATGGCGTTGGAAACCATGAACAAATGCGAAACTTTTTGGTATGTATTATTTCTCCCAATTCTTTACGGTTTTAAGTCAGTTTCGAAAATGGCGAAAAATGTATTTCCGCCGTATTTTGTACAAAATTTATTGGAATGGCGCACATAATATACCGTTGAAAAGCTACGAAAAATGCGAAACTTTTTCATGTTGACAGTTTTATCTGATTCTCAGCTGTTTTCAAGTAATTTGAAAAATGGTGAGATAATTCGTTCTGCCTTTATCGCGAAACAGATTCGTCAAAAATGCATCGCGTGAAGTACCTGAACTTCTCGGTATGAAACCTTGAACTTCACTCTGTTTTTCACGTGCTTTTTTGCCCGTACCTCTCCATCCATGCACCAGAACACTCACCAGAATTTAGCAAGTGATATACCGATGGAAAGCTTCTATAGACACGCAACTTTCCCGTGTTGATCATTTTTTCATACTCACAACGGTTTTAAAAGTTTTTCATCTGAAATTCATTCAGTGTGGTAGTTGAACTTCCAGCTGTTTTCACGTTGAACTTCCGTGACGTATTTTCGTTTGTAATTTTCTCATACATTCATCAATATCACACAAATGATATTTCTTTTGTACAAACCACTCTCACAATAAATTTTTTAACTTTCTTCGACCGAGGACTTGAACTTACACAAATGATTTCCTACTGTTTTGAAGAAAATAGAAAATGACGAGATCATGATTTCTGCCTTCATCGCGAATGGAAATACACTGCGTGAAGTAGTTGAACTTCTCGTGCATGTCTGTTCGAACTTCACACTGTTTTTAATATGTTGTTTTTTGCACTGCATGAAGTAGTAGTTGAACTTCTAGGACGTGTCTGTTCGAACTTCACTTTGTTTTTGACGTGCTGATTTTTTACGTGGTGTTTTTTGCACTACGTGAAGTAATTGAACTTCTGGGGCATCTCTGTTTGAATTTCACCCTGTTTCACTTTTTTGTATTTTTTCTTATATGAAATACACACCATGTAGTACGTGAACTTCCGGTTGTTATCACTTTGAACTTCTCTCTGGTTTGAGAGAATTATTTTAAAACACAAAAAATAACATATTTTTTATGTATTTTGGACATCTAAATACATGGTGAACCTCTCTCAAAAGAATTTTTCAACTTTTCCTCGCTGACCAATTGAACTTCTATCAACCATTCTTTTCATTTATGAGTCATTTTTAAAAGTGCAAAAAATGGTGTTGTGTTATTTATTTTTTGAACATGTAAATCCTAGATTTTAATAAACTCCGAACTTCTCTATTATTTCAATTTGAACTTCACCTTTTTATATTATGAGTAAAGAATTGCATTCGATTTTTATACGGAAAAAATCTTAGTTTTGTATTAAACATTATACAAATTCTTTGTTATTTTGAACTAAACTTTTTGGTTTATTCGTTAGCAATGGGAAAAATTTAAGTTTTTGTGATAAATATTGAACTGCTCCATTTTCTGAAATTGAACTTCTTGGTTTATTATTTATTATCGAGGAAAATCTAATTTTTTTCATATACATTGAACTATTGTATTTTTTAAAATTGAACTTCTTGGTTTTTTTCAATTTGGACTTCTTGGTGTCATTCATTTGAAACGGGAAAAAATGCTAATTTTGTAATAAACATCGTACAACTTCTTAGATATTTTCAAACTGAATTTCTTCGTTTTTTCGTTAGTAACAAGAAAATTATGAGAAAAATCTGCATTTCTTATAGACATCGAACTTCACCATTTTTTAATTTGAACTTCTTAGTTTTATTTGTTAGTAATGGGAAAATTCCTTTTTTGAACTTTCCCGGGCAGGTCACTTGAACTTCGAGCAACTAAATTTTTCATAAAGACAACCGTCACAAATTCGTTACCATTTGAGAGCAGTATTAAAAATGGCAAAACAACATCGTTTTTACTTGTTTTTAACATGTAGTTGAAAGTTGGACGTCTCGCACTAGAGATCTCGAACTTCACCGTGAGGAGCACGTGAACTTCTTACAACAAACCTTTGAAGCTTTTAGTTTTCTATGCTTATATTCTTATCTGAAATGCACTTCGTGTAGTAGTTGAACTTCCCACTGTTTTCACCTTGAACTTCTGTCACGTATTTTTGTTCAACCTCTCTCACAAGAATTTTTGAACTCTCTCGGGGCGAGCACTTGAACTTCTAGCAAAAAACTTTTTATCCTTTGATTTTTCATTCTTTTTTTCATAAACATGCACACCGTGTAGTACGTGAACTTCTAGCAGTTATCAATCTGAATTTCTCTCGGCTACGTGAGAATATCTAAGTTTTTATAGACATTGAACCACTCTACCTTTTTTGTTTGAACTTCATTGTGTATTTTTAGAAATATGAAAATTGGATTTTTTTAGAAACATCGAACTTCTTCGCTATTTCGAATTGAACTTATTTGTTTTATTCTTTGATAAATATCAAAGTGCTCCGCTTTTACAAATTGAACTTCTTGGTTTATTCTCTATTAGCAAGAGAACCTGAGTTTGTTATTTACATTGAGCTACTCCGTTTTTTAAAATTGAACTTCTTGGTTTTAATCTTTAGTATCGGGGAAAATCTAAGATTTTTATAAAAATCAAAGAACTTCATTTTTTAAATCCGTTATTGTTTATTGAACTTCTCGATTTTTTTAGGTGAGCTCACTTTTTTCATATAGAAGCAGTGGCTTCGATTTTTTTAGACATAAAATAATTCATTTGCTTTTATCGTTCTTCTCTTTTTTGTTTTAGAGAATATGCAAATCATCAACAAAGTGTGTGTGTTTGTGCGCGCCATAAGAGCCGCTTTTCTAAAATGTTGGTGGTGTTTTTCTGGTGGCGGGTTTTGTTTTCACGAGCTCTCCAATTTTTTTAGAATGTATTCTTTCACTTTGAAAAATTTAATTGCACCATTTTTACTATATATGAACGTACGTTTTTTTATATTTGAACTTCTCACGTGAAATTTAGAGAGAGAGTGGTTGAAAATTTTCTGTGTCATTTTAGCTGAAATTAAAGAGAACAAAATCACTCAGCTGACAATTTGCTTTTTTAGTGTTCGTCTTGCATGCATTTTTTTAAAATAGGACTTGGTTTGCAAACATTTTTCATTATTTTTGTCCAAGTTTTCTACAGAACACCACAATCATAATTAGGTGAGCTCACTTTTTAGGCCCCGACAGTGATTTTTTATGCATCATGAAAAGTTGCACTTTTTAGTGAACTTTATTGTTATTTTCTTTTTTTTATTTTTAGTACAAATTGAACTGCGCGAGTTTCACATGCTGGACTTCTGTCTTTTTAATAAACACAATGAATTGCTACAAACAATGTTTCTATAACACCCATAGTTTTTTTGGCAGTACCATCTCTGTGTTTAGGACAAAAAATAAGTACATTAAACAAAATCACCAAGTTAATTTTAGAGGCCAACGGGGGACGGTGGCCTGCTGTGTCGGCTTGCCTATGAAGTGACACGGCGCCAACTGACGGACGCGGACGCCGTCCGGGTCTTCCATTATGGTACGTGGCCTACACACCTCAGCAGGATCCACATCCCGTACCACATTTAACATGCCACACACATCTCACGTTACCATTTCTTCTCAATTACTACATCAGGATGCAACCACAACAAGAGAATAGAAGCTCAGAGGGCCAAGTAACTAGCATGCATATTACAATAAGCAGAGCACTTCACACAACGCAGACATAATAGCTAATGTTGCTGCAGCAGCATGAAACACGAGCAGGTTATGATAAGGAAAACAAATCTCCGCGTTAATCGGCCATGAAAATGCCTATATCAAACAGACAGTTGTTTCCATTCCCAGAATTACAAACCAGCACTCGAGTACTCAGCATGCAGACGACGACAACAAGCAAGCTAAGCTTTCTCATATCTACAGCAAAACTTATCTTTTGGTCAAACACTAGCTTCTCTCTCTGTGTACACCCGCTGCAAACAAACCGCAGGCAAATAGTGGGGGAGACCATTCTATGGTGATATGCACTCGAAAAAAATTACATGAATCAGCTACACTCAGCGGGGTCGGTCGAGCGGATTAGGGGGGACACACTTCACAGTTCACACCCAACAAATGGTTACAACTTTATTACATGTCGTAGTAGTAGTCTCCAGTGAGGAAAGATGAGGCCGTGTCATGTTAGTAGTGAGCACCAACATGACGACGATAACTGATCTACCACTATGTTTGGAAGCTCTGCCTTTGCTTTCATTTCATGATAGATGGGGGAGGCGTGGGTGAAGGTCAGGGAGAGAAGTCAGGAAAGGTCGCTCGCCGTCACGCAAGAAGTTCAGAGCTCCCTGTCAAAATATGGTATTCCACGAACATTACACATGGAGACTGCAGCAGCATAGCGCGCGCGACCACAACGGCTGGGCAGGCAATCAAGCATTTGTCAGCTCAAATCAACGACCACAACTGCTATTTTTCTTCAGTCTGGCGTGCTACTTATTCATAGTTCGACCTGTTGTGGAGACCTCGACACTGAGTATGTAGCCAGTCTCGAACGCAACTATTGCGTAAGGCCTTGATGCAGATGGATTGATGGCCCCACGATTAAAAAAAGAACAACAAGGAGAGGTAGATGCCTGCACAGACTGCTCGCACTCTGTTTGATCTTCTTCAGCTACACATCGGCATGTATGCATCGGACCCGTGCGTTGGAAGTGACCTATCTCACAAGCTCGAGGGTGGCTATGACACAGACAACAGATCACTGCTCACCGGAGCTCATCACTATAGACGGAGAGGAAGGTCAGGAGGGAAATGATAGGGGTCGCAAGGGGCACGCGACCAGCTGTAGGTCGAGACCTCCGGCAGCTGCAGGTCGAGACCTCCGGCAGCTGCAGGTCGAGACCTCCCCCAGCTGTAGGTCGAGGCCAGAGGGACGGGGAGGTAGTGGTTGGTCGTGATACGAGAACGACGATGAAAGGGAATTGCTTTAGGCTGCGGGGAGGAAGGATGTGCCACCGGTGAGGATGTAGGCGTCGATGGATGAGGATGGCGGTGGAATGGATGGTCGCGATGAACTGGAGGAGTACTGGCCAGCTGGTGGAAGGCAGAGCTGCCACTGGCTTTATGGAAGAAGGTCGGAGCGGTGTGTTCAAGGGCGGTGGAGGATGCGGGCCATGAGCCGCGCCGACGCTGAGGGGAGGAGCTTGGCTCCTGACATAGGCTTGGATGGGCAGTGCCGGCGCCGTGATCAACCGGCGACCCCAGGATCAAGTGGCCCAAGGGGTTGGGTTCGACGGCTGGATCTGGGAGGAGGGAGAGTTGCATCTTGATCTGGCGCTGGATGTGTTGGTCTGCGGCGGCGCGCACGGAGATTTACGGCACGACTGTGGTGCATGGGAGCAAGGGCCGGCGGCGGGGCGGTAGGATCAGGGCGGCGGCGACGGGTGGGTATCGAGTGTGGATGGATGCCCCGGTGGTGCGCGACAGGAGCGATCGTGGGCTGCGGGTGGGGGTGGGCTATTTTTTTTATCGGGGCGCACCGGTTCGGGAGCATGGCGTCGCGCCTATATAGAGGCCACGTGATCCAAATAACTATTTTAATCCTGAGATTAAATAATGTTGTCTTATATATATATATATATATAAAATCATCAATAGTCATGGAATTTACAAACTTTGGTCGTAAAAGCATATGAAATATGAGATACAAAAAAGATAGTGCAAAACAAAAACAAAAAAAGAAGGGAAAGAAATTAGAGCAGTGGTTACCGAGGGTCGATACTCGGCTCTCAGTAATGGCCACCGTTTCCGAGAGGTGCTCTCGATAAAGCATCTAACCTAGATCTTAACCTTTCCCCTTTCTTTTCTATCTTCATTCCCCTCCTCTCTGTACCCTGCGCCACCGCCGCCGCCGACGCCGAAATCGCCACCGCCGCTGCGCCACCACCCCTCAACCGCCACCAACTGCCGCCACCACCGCTTCTCCACCGCCCCAACTGCGTCCACCGCCCCCAACTGTCACTGCCACGGTGCTTCATGGCCGGCGTCCGACGCGGCGGCTCTTCGATGCGACCCAACGACAGCCGCCGCAGCAGAGCTCCTCCGATAGCGCGGCATCTGGAGATGCCCTCAGGTGTGTACACCCATCCCACCGAACGTATGCAAATTTTGTTGAAAAAAATGAGAATTGGGAAAATTCAGTTCATAGGTGCTCCACTAGGGGCTAGTAATTCAGTTCATAGGGTATTTTTAGGTGCTCCACTAGGTCCATGTTGATCTAGTTCTAGGTATTTTTAGGTGCTCCACTAGGATGTTTGAGTTGCACAACATGTTTATGGTGTTGTATACTACTGTAATGTACAGTTTATGGTGTTGAGGAATTTAATACCATGGCAAAACTGGCTACAAAACAACCAAACCTGAAATTGTGGGTCAAGTTCATCATAATATGCTGGTATATACTACTGTAATGTACAGTTTTCAGCCTATTTTTCATGTTTTTGAGGAGTTGATATTGTCCAGTGCATGATAATGTGGTCATGTTGCTTATGTATATTTTTCAGCTATTGTAATGTATAGTTTTCCGCCTATTTTTTCATATATTTGAACAGTTCATATTGTCCAGTGCATGATAATATGCTCCTGTTGCCTATGTAATCTTTTCAGTCAATTTTTCATGTATTTTGGACAAGTGGTATGGTTAATATTCACCATATATATTTTGTTTTTCAGATCCTGATGGGAGCACTGGTAGTAAGTACCGGAGAGTCCCGACTGGTAGGACCGAGTCATCCTCCTCCCATCAGGCCACAATCGAGGCATCGTCATCATCGGATGGCGATGTCGGAGTGGACTTAGATGCACCAGATCCGCTCGCTACCGAGTCGGGCGACATGGAGGCCTCAGACGGCTCGGGGTCTACCTCGAGCAACACTTCCAAGAGGAAGAAATCCGGGCGTGGTCCGGGGAAGGTCCCGGAACCAACTGTTGCCAGCAACTGTCATGTCATTTGCCCGACAGGAGAGGGGTAAGCAAGCATTTCATTTGCATCATATTTTGGATGCCACAACTTTGACACTCACATATGCTTGTCTTTTATATCATACAGTCAGTGGGAATTTATCGGCTCCCTCTTGAGGAAGCACTTCCCTGGATTGTCCAAGTCGGGTGATGACGATCCGGCGTCACCAGGTTTAACCTGGGAGCATTACCTACACAACAAGGATGAGCACGATGTCACCATGGCCACTCAGGTCATCAATGCTTTTTTTGTAAGTATCTTCTCTCCGACCACTGCATTTTTTTCATATCCAAATCCTTGCTTGTGTGGATGGTGAGAAGATGCCTTATGCTTTCTTGTAGGAAACATTTGCTTGTGTGGATGGTGAGAAGCAGAAGGCGATCAAAGGCATCGTGAAATCTGCCCGAAAGATACTCTCTGACCTACACGCTGCGGTACAAAGCCGTGATGCAGTGTCGGCCGCTCGATGAGAAGGAAGAGAAGATGACAAGGAAGACTGCTTGCCAGACCAACATGTCGCGAGAAGAATACCTGTCGGTGGTAAGTGACTACATCGGTTGCTAGTACTTTGATTCATCCCTCTTGTTCCTCAATTATTTTATTTTGTCTGACTAGGTGAAGGAACCCTAGATGAAGGACGATTGTTGGGAGGCCCTGATTGACATGTGGTGTAACCTAGCATGGTAGGCGCAACATGTGGAGAAGGGAAACGATCGAGCCAAAATGACAGGCCCGGCTCATGTCCAGGGGAGTCGGAACCTAACCGCTCTCAAGCAACACATGGTATGTGGATTAAGATGTTAGTTTTTCGCACGGTGCATCTTGGTTCATTAAACTTGATGGTTAAGTTTGCAGGAGGCGAAGGTTGGTCGCCCGGTCCACATCCTGGAAGCCTGGAAAGAAGGCCACAAGGGGAAGGATGGCGCCGAGTTCTGCAGTGAGTCGGCAGAGGAGAAGTGGGGGGCCTTCAAAGAGGTCTTCCAGGAGGTGCACGGGCAGGAAGCCGAACCTACGTCCAAGCCCCTTGACCCTGAGCTTCTCATCATTGCTGACGAGGGGAAGGGCCATGGCCGCCACCTCCTTTGCAACGGGGCGATCGCCACCTCCGGGCATCGCAAGCTGCACAAGATACGCGCGTCGAGCACCAGCTCAACTCCGTCCATACGGAGTCACCCAACCGCCGCATCACGTGAGATAGCGCGTCTCAAGGTTAGCATCCTAACCTTTCATTTATGTCCATGCCTCGAAATAGCACCGTTCCAACCTATATGAGCATAATGTCATGCTACAGGATTTAATGGTACAACGAGCTGTTGAAGAGGAGCAAAGGCGGCAGGCTGAGCAGGACTCCATAGAAAAGGAACGGGAAGACACGAACAAGAGGTTGAAGCTGCTTGAGGATCAACTACAGGTAGAACATTATCTAAACTAGAGTAGAAGATTCATTACATACGGATGAACCACCCTCACGTGACTCTACTCTTATAGGTTCTTATGCAATCTCAAAGTAGTGCAAGTGATGCCCCTCCTCCTCCTCCGGAATGTTAACCCGATGGCTCTCCTCCTCAAGATGATCTATATATGAACAAGTGTACTTCTATTGTGACGTGCACGTGTTTTGCAAGTAGTTACAACATGTATGAATTTGCGACTTGTGTGTGACGTCTACTAGGATAATACATTTGACTTGTGTGTGACAATATGTGGACTATCCCTAATTATGCATATATATGTGGACTAGATCAAATTATGCCTATATATGATCAAATTATGCCTATATATGTGTGGACTAGCTCAAATTATGCCTATATATGATCAAATTGCACTGTAGTTATTTTTATCTGTATGGATTAGAAAAGAAATAGCTTAACAGCAGAATAGATGGGAAAGATTTCTGAGAGCAACACAGAAAACGATATACTTGAAGGAAATATGCCCTAGAGGTAATAATAAAGTTATTATTTCTTTCCTTATTTCAAGATAAATGTTTATTATTCATGCTAGAATTGTATTAACCGGAAACTTAGTACATGTGTGAATACATAGAACATAATGTCACTAGTATGCCTCTACTTGACTAGCTCGTTGAATCAAAGATGGTTAAGTTTCCTAGCCATAAACATGAGTTGTCATTTGATTAACATGATCACATCATTAGAGAATGATGTGATTGACTTGACCCATTCCGTTAGCTTAGCACTTGATTGTTTAGTATGTTGATATTGCTTTCTTCATGACTTATACATGTTCCTATGACTATGAGATTATACAACTCCCGTTTACCGGAGGAACACTTTGTGTGCTACCAAACATCACAACGTAACTGGGTGATTATAAAGGTTCTCTACAGGTGTCTCCGAAGGTACTTGTTGAGTTGGCGTATTTTGAGATTAGGATTTGTCACTCCGATTGTCGGAGAGGTTTTCTGGGCCCTCTCGGTAATGCTCATCACTATAAGCCTTGCAAGCAATGTGACTAATGAGTTAGTTGCGGGATGATGCATTACGGAACGAGTAAAGAGACTTGCCGGCAACGAGATTGAACTAGGTATTGAGATACCGACGATCGAATCTCGGGCAAATAACATACCGATGACAAAGGGAACAATGTATGTTGTTATGCGGTTTGACCGATAAAGATCTTCTTAGAATATGTGGGAGCCAATATGAGCATCCAGGTTCCGCTATTGGTTATTGACCGGAGATGTGTCTCGGTCATGTCTACATAGTTCTCGAACCCGTAGGGTCCGCACGCTTAACGTTCGGTGACGATTTATATTATGAGTTATATGTTTTGATGTACCAAAGGTAGTTCGGAGTCCCAGATGAGATCGGGGACATGACGAGGAGTCTCAAAATGGTTGAGACGTAAAGATTGATATATTGGACGACTATATTCGGATATCGGAAAGGTTGTGATTCGGGTATTTTTCGGGGTACTCGGGAGTTACGGGAATACGAGGAAGAAGTAATGGGCCTCATGGGCCAAGTGGTGGAATAGAGGAGGCAGGGCGCACGGCCCCCCTAGCCCAAACCGAATTGGACTAGGGGGCCAGCCCCCCTTTCCCCCCTTTCCTCCCTCTCCTTCCTTCTCCGTCTCCTCCTTCCTTTCCTCCTCCTAGTGGGAGTAGGAAAGGGGAGTCCTACTCCTACTAGGAGGAGGACTCCTCCTCCTGGCGCGCCCTACAGGGGCCGGCCGGCCTCCCCCTTGCTCCTTTATATACAGGGACAGGGGGGCACATCTAGACACAACAATTGATCTCTTGATCTATTAGCCGTGTGCGGTGTCCTCCTCCATCATATTCCACCTCGGTCATATCGTACTGGTGCTTAGGTGAAGCCCTGCGTCGGTTGCAACATCATCACCGTCATCATGCCGTCGTGTTGACGGAACTCTCCCTCAAAGCTCGGCTGGATCGGAGTTCGAGGGACGTCATCGAGCTGAACGTGTGCTGAACTCGGAGGTGTCGTACGTTTGGTACTTGGATTGGTCGGATTGTGAAGACGTACGACTACATCAAGCGCGTTGTGCTAAAGCTTCCGCTTTCGGTCTACGAGGGTACGTGGACACACTTTCGCCTCTCGTTGCTATGTATCACCATGATCTTGTGTGTGCGTAGGAAAATTTTGAAAATACTATGTTCCCTAACAGTGGCATCCAAGACTGGTTTTATGCGTAGATGTTATATGCACGAGTAGAACACAAGTGAGTTGTGGGTGATACAAGTCATACTGCTTACCAACATGTCATACTTTGGTTCGGCGGTATTGTTGGATGAAGCGGCCCAGACCGACATTACGTGTACGCTTACGCGAGACTGGTTCTACCGACGTGCTTTGCACATAGGTGGCTGGCGGGTGTCAGTTTCTCCAACTTTAGTTGAACCGAGTGTGGCTACGCCCGGTCCTTGAGAAGGTTAAAACTGTACTAACTTGACGAACTATCATTGTGGTTTTGATGCGTAGGTAAGAAAGGTTCTTGCTCAGCCCGTAGCAGCCACGTAAAACTTGCAATAACAAAGTAGAGGACGTCTAACTTGTTTTTGCAGGGCATGTTGTGATGTGATATGGTCAAGACATAATGCTAAATTTTATTGTATGAGATGATCATGTTTTGTAACAAAGTTATCGGCAACTGGCAGGAGGCATATGGTTGTCGCTTTATTGTATGCAATGGAATCGCCCTGTAATTGCTTTATTTTTATCACTAAGCGGTAGCGATAGTCGTAGAAGCAATAGGTGGCGGAACGACAACGATGCTATGATGAAGATCAAAGTGTCAGGCCGGTGACAATGGTGATCATGACGGTGCTTCGGAGATGGTGATCACAAGCACAAGATGATGGTGGCTATATCATATCACTTATATTGATTGCATGTGATGTTTATCCTTTATGCATCTTATTTTGCTTTGATTGACGTAGCATTATAAGATGATATCTCGCTAAATTTAAAGGTATAAGTGTTCTCCCTGAGTACGCACCATTCCAAAAGTTCTTCGTGCTGAGACACCACATGATGATCGGGTGTGATAGGCTCTTCGTTCAAATACAACGGGTGCAAAACAGTTGCACACACGGAATACTCAGGTTAAACTTGACGAGCCTAGCATATACAGATATGGCCTCGGAACACTGAGACCGAAAGGTCGAGCGTGAATCATATAGTAGATATGATCAACATAGTGATGTTCACCATTAAAAACTACTCCATCTCACGTGATGATCGGACATGGTTTAGTTGATTTGGATCACGTGATCACTTAGATGATTAGAGGGATGTCTATCTAAGTGGGAGTTCTTAAGTAATATGATTAATTGAACTTTAATTTATCATGAACTTTGTCCTGATAGTATTTTGCATGTCTATGTTGTTGTAGATCAATAGCTCGCGTTGTTGCTTCCCTATGTTTTTATATGTGTTCCTAGAGAAAACTAAATTGAAAGATGATAGTAGCAATGATGCGGACTGGGTCCGTGATCTGAGGTTTATCCTCATTGCTGCATAGAAGAATTATGTTCTTTGATGCACCGCTAGGTGACAAACCTATTGCAGGAGCAGATGCGGACGTTATGAACGTTTGGCTAGCTCAAAATGATAACTACTTGATAGTTTAGTGCACCATGCTTAACGGCTTAGAATCGGGACTTCAAATACGTTTTGAACGTCATGGACCATATGAGATGTTCTAGGAGTTGAAGTTAATATTTCAAGCATATACCCGAGTTGAGAGATATGAAGTCTCCAACAAGTTCTATAGCTAAAAAATGGAGGAGAATTGCTCAACTAGTGAGCATGTGCTCAGATTGTCTGGGTACTACAATCGCTTGAATCATGTGGGAGTTAATCTTCCAGATAAGATAGTGATTGACAGAGTTCTCTAGTCACCATCACCAAGTTAGTAGAACTTCATGATGAACTATAGTATGCAAGGGATGACCAAAACGATTCTCGAGCTCTTCGTGATGCTGAAATCGACGAGGGTAGAAATAAAGAAAGAACATCAAGTGTTTATGATTAACAAGATCACTAGTTTCAAGAAAAGGGCAAAGGGAAAGAAAGGGAAACTTCAAGTAGAATGACAAGCAAGTTGTCACTCCCGTGAAGAAGCCAAAAGTTGGACCAAAGCCTGAAACTGAGTGCTTCTACTGCAAAGGAAATGGTCACTGGAAGCGGAAATACCCTGAATATTTGGTGGATAAGTAGGATGGCAAAGTGAACAAGGGTATATTTGATATACAGGTTATTGATATGTACCTTACTAGTGTTTATAGTAGCCCCTGAGTATTTGATACTTGTTCAATTGCTACAAATTAGTAACTCGAAACAAGAGTTACAGAATAAACAGAGACTAGTTGAGGGTGAAGTGACGATGTGTGTTGGAAGTGGTTCCAAGATTGATATGATCATCATCGCACACTCCCTATACTTTCGGGATTAGTGTTAAACCTAAACAAATGTTATTTGGCGTTTGCGTTGAGCATGAATATGATTTGATCATGTTTATTGCAATACGGTTATCCATTTAAAGTCAAAGAATAATTGTTGTTCTGTTTACATGAATAAAACCTTCGATGGTCATACACCCAATAAAAATAGTTTGTTGGATCTCGATCGTAGTGATACACATATTCATAATATTAATGCCAAAAGATGCAAAGTTGATAATGATAGTGCAACTTATTTGTGGCACTGCCGTTTGGGTCATATCGATGTAAAGCGCATGAAGAAACTGCATAAAAATGGACTTTTGAAATCACTTGATTATGAATCATTTGATGCTTGCGAACCGTGCCTTACGGGCAAGATGACTAAAACTCCGTTCTCCGGAACAATGGAACGAGCTACTGACTTGTTGGAAATAATACATACTGATGTATGTGATCCAATGAGTGTTGATGCTCGTGGCGAGTATTGTTATTTTCTGACCTTCACAGATGATTTGAGCAGATATGGGTATATCTACTTAATGAAACACAGGTCTGAAACATTTGAAAAGTTCAAAGATTTTTAGAGTGAAGTGGAGAATCATCGTAAAAAGAAAATGAAGTTTCTACGATCTGATTGTGGAGGAGAATATTTGAGTTACGAGTTTGGCCTTCATATAAAACAATGTGGAATAGTTTCACAGCTCACGCCACATGGAACACCACAACGTAATGATGTATCCGAATGTCGTAACCGCACTTTATTGGATATGGTGCGATCTATGATGTATCTTACCGATTTACCACTATCATTTTGGGGTTATGCATTAGACAGCTGCATTCACATTAAATAGGGCACCATCAAAATCCGTTGAGACGACGCCTTATGAACTGTGGTTTGGCAAGAAACCAAAGTTGTCGTTTCTTAAAGTTTGGGGCTGTGATGCTTATGTAAAAAAGTTTCAACCTGATAAGCTCGAACCCAAATCGGAGAAGTGCGTCTTCATAGAATACCCAAAGGAAACTGTTGGGTACACCTTCTATCACAGATACGAAGGCAAGATATTTGTTGCTAAGATGGATCCTTTCTAGAGAAGGAGTTTCTCTCGAAATAAGTGAGTGGGAGGAAAGTAGAGCTTGATAAGGTAATTGTACCTTCTCCCGAATTGAAAAGTAGTTCATCACAGAAATCAGTTCCAGTGATTCCTACACCAATTAGTGAGGAAGCTAATGATGACGATCATGAAACTTCAGATTAAGTTACTACAGAACCTCGTAGGTCTTCCAAAGTACAGTCTGAACCAGAGTGGTACAGTAATCCTGTTCTGGAAGTCATGTTACTAGACCATGATAAACCTATGAACTATAAGGAAGCGATGATGAGCCCAGATTCCGCGAAATGGCTTGAAGGCCATAAAATTTAAGATGAGATCCATGTATGAGAACAAAGTGTGGACTTTGGTGGACTTGCCCGATGACCGGCAAGCCACAGAAAATAAATGGATCTTCAAGAGGAAGACAGACACTGATAGTAATGTTACTATCTACAAAGCTCCACTTGTCGAAAAAGGTTTTTGACAAAGTTCAAGGTGTTGACTACGATGAGATTTTGTCACTCCCAGTGATACTTAAGTCTGTCCGAATATGTTAGCAAATTGCCACATTTTATGAAATCTGGCAAATGGATGTCAAAACTACATTCCTTAATGGATTTCTCAAAGAAGAGTTGTATATGATGCAACCAGAAGATTTTGTTGATCCCAAAGGTGCTAACAAAATGTGCAAGCTCCAACGATCCATCTATGAACTGGTGCAAGCATCTCAGAGTGGGAATATACGCTTTGATTATTTGATCAAAGCATATAGTTTTATACAGACTTGCGGTGAAGCATGTATTTACAGGAAAGTGAGTGGGAGCACTACGGCCTTTCTGATAAGAATATGTGAATGACATATTGTTCATCAGAAATAATGTAGAATTTCTGGAAAGCATAAAGGAGTATTTGAAAGGAGTCTTTCAAAGAAAGACCTCGGTGCAGCTGCTTACACATTAAGCATCAAGATCTATAGAGATAGATCAAGACGCTTGATAAGAGTTTTCAATGAGTACATACCTTGATAAGATTTTGAAGTAATTCAAAATGGAACAGCCAAAGGAGGAGTTCTTTCCTGTGTTGCAAGGTGTAAAGTTGAGTAAGTCTCAAAACCCGACCATAGCAGAAAATAGAAAGAGAATGAAAAGTCATTCCCTATGCCTCAGTCATAGGTTCTATAAAGTATGCTATGTTGTGTACCAGACCTATTGTATACCTTGCTCTGAGTTTGGCAAGGGAGTACAATTTTGATCTAAGAGTAGATCACTGGACAACAATCAAAAATATCCTTAGTGAGGACTAAGGAGATGTTTCTCGATTATGGAGGTGATAAAAGAGTTCGTCGTAAAGAGTTACATCGATACAAGCTTTTACACTAATCCAGATGACTCTAAGTCTCAATCTGGATACATATTGAAACTGGGAGCAATTAGCTGGAGTATCTCCGTGCAGAGCATTGTAGACATAGAATATTTGCAAAATACATACGGCTCTGAATGTGACAGACCCGTTGACAAAACTTCTCTCACGAGCAAACCATGATCATCCCTTAGTACTCTTTGGGTGTTAATCACATAGCGACGTGAACTAGATTATCGACTCTAGTAAACCCTTTGGGTGTTGATCACATGACGATGTGAACTATGGATATTAATCACATACAGATGTGAATATTGGTGTTAAATCACATCGTGATGTGAACTAGATTATTGACTCTAGTGCAAGTGGGAGACTGAAGGAAATACGCCCTAGAGGTAATAATAAAGTTATTATTTATTTCCTTATTTCATGATAAATGTTTATTGTTCATGCTAAAATTGTATTAACCGGAAACTTAGTACATGTGTGAATACATAGACAAACATAATGTCACTAGTATGCCTCTACTTGACTAGCTCGTTGAATCAAAGATGGTTAAGTTTCCTAGCCAAAACATGAGTTGTCATTTGATTAACGGGATCACTGTTGGGGAACGTAGAAGAAATTCAAAATTTTCCTACGTGTCACCAAGATCTATCTGTGGAGAGACCAGCAACGAGTAGAAAGAGAGTGCATCTACATACCCTTGTAGATCGCTAAGCGGAAGCGTTCAAGTGAACGGGGTTGATGGAGTCGTACTCGTCGTGATTCAAATCACCGATGATCCTAGTGCCGAACGGACGACACCTCCGCGTTCAACACACGTATAGCTCGGTGACGTCTCCCACGCCTTGATCCAGCAAGGAGAGAGGGAGAGGTTGAGGAAGACTCCATCCAACAGCAGCACAACGGCGTGGTGGTGGTGGAGGAGCGTGGCAATCCAGCAGGGCTTCGCCAAGCACCATGGGAGAGGAGGAGTAGGGAGAGAGGTAGGGCTGTGCCAGAACTTCGTGTCTAGCTCCCATGCGCCTCCCCACTATATATAGGGGTGGAGGGGCTGGTTTCTTGCCCTCCAAGTCCATTGGGGCGTTGGCCAAGGTGGGAGGAAAGAAATCTCATTATTTCCTTCCCCACCGATTGTTATCCCCCCTTTTTAGGGATCTTGATCTTATCCCTTCGGGATATGATCTTATTCCTTCTAAGGGGGGATCTTGGTGCGCCTTGACCAGGGGTGTGGGGCCTTGCCCCCACTACCAACGTCCATGTGGGTTCCCCCATGCAGGTGGGCCCCACTCCGGAACCTTCTAGAACCTTCCTGGTACAATACCGAAAAATCCCGAACATTTTCCGGTGGCCAAAATAGGACTTCCCATATATAAATCTTTACCTCCGGACCATTCCGGAACTCCTCGTGACGTCCGAGATCTCATCCGGGACTCCAAACAACATTCGGTAACCACATACAAACTTCCTTTATAACCCTAGCGTCATCGAACCTTAAGTGTGTAGACCCTACGGGTTCGGGAGACATGTAGACATGACCGAGACGTTCTCCAGTCAATAACCGACAGCGGGATCTGGATACCCATGATGGCTCCCACATGTTCCACGATGATCTCATCGGATGAACCACGATGTCAAGGACTTAATCAATCCCGTATTCAATTCCCTTTGTCTATCGGTATGTTACTTGCCCGAGATTCGATCGTCGGTATCCAATACCTTGTTCAATCTCGTTACCGGCAAGTCACTTTACTCGTTCTGTAACACATCATCCCGTGATCAACTCCTTGGTCACATTGCGCATATGATGATGTCCTACCGAGTGGGCCCAGAGATACCTCTCCGTTTACACGGAGTGACAAATCCCAGTCTCGATCCGCATAAAACAATAGATACTTTCGGAGATACCTGTAGTGCACCTTTATAGTCACCCAGTTACGTTGTGACGTTTGATACACCCAAAGCACTCCTACGGTATCCAGGAGTTACACGCTCTCATGGTCGAAGGAAGAGATACTTGACATTGGCAAAGCTCTAGCAAATGAACTACACGATCTTTTGTGCTAGTCTTAGGATTGGGTCTTGTCCATCACATCATTCTCCTAATGATGTGATCCCGTTATCAACGACATCCAATGTCCATAGCCAGGAAACCATGACTATCTGTTGATCACAACGAGCTAGTCAACTAGAGGCTCACTAGGGACATATTGTGGTCTATGTATTCACACGTGTATTACGATTTCCGGATAATACAGTTATAGCATGAATAAAAGAAAATTATCATGAACAAGGAAATATAATAATAATACTTTTATTATTGCCTCTAGGGCATATTTCCAACAGTCTCCCACTTGCACTAGAGTCAATAATCTAGTTCACATCGCCATGTGATTAACACTCACAGGTCACATCGCCATGTGACTAATACCCAAGAGTTTACTAGAGTCAGTAGTCTAGTTCACATCACTATGTGATTAACACTCAATGAGTTTTATGTTTGATCATGTTGCTTGTGAGAGAGGTTTTAGTCAACGGGTCTGAACCTTTCACATCCGTGTGTGCTTTACAAATCTCTATGTCATCTCCTAGATGCAGCTACCACGCTCTATTTGGAGCTATTCCAAACAACTGTTCTACTTGGAGCTATTCTAAATTATTGCTCCATTATATGTATCCGGTCTCTCTACTCAGAGCTATCCGGATAGGTGTCAAGCTTGCATCGTCGTAACCTTTACGACGAACTCTTTTACCACCTCCATAATTGAGAAAATTCCTTAGTCCACTAGTTACTAAGGATAACTTTGACCGCTGTCCTGTGAGCCATTCTTGGATCACTCTTGTACCCCTTGACTGACTCATGGCAAGGCACACTTCAGGTGCGGTACACAGCATAGCATACTGAAGAGCCTACGTCTTAAGCATAGGGGACGACCTTCGTCCTTTCTCTCTATTCTGCCGTGGTCGAGCTTTAAGTCTTAACTTCGTACCTTACAACTCAGGCAAGAACTCCTTCTTTGACTGGTCCATCTTGAACACCTTCAAGATCATGTCAAGGTATGTGCTCATTTGAAAGTATTATTAAGCATTTTGATCTATCCTTATAGATCTTGATGCTCAATGTTCAAGTAGCTTAATCCAGGCTTTCCATTGAAAAACACTTTCAAAATAACCCTATATGCTTTCCAGAAATTCTACGTCATTTCTGATCAATAATATGTCAACAACATATACTCATCAGAAATTCTATAGTGCTCCCACTCACTTCTTTGGAAATACAAGTTTCTCATAAACTTTGTACAAACCCAAAATTTTTTATCATCATCAAAGCATACATTCCAACTCCGAGATGCTCACTCCAGTCCTTAGAAGGATTGCTGGAGCTTTGCATACTTATTAGCATCTTTCGGGATTGACAAAACCTTCCGGTTGTATCACATACAACCTTTCCTCATTAAAATCGTCGAGGAAACAATGTTTTGACATCCTATCTGCAAGATTTCATAAATAATGCAGTAATCGCTAATATAATTCCAACAGACTCTTAGCATCGCTACGAGTGAGAAAATCTCATCGTAGTCAACTCCTTGAACTTGTCGGAAAACATCTTAACGACAAGTCGAGCTTTCTTAATGGTGACATTTACCATCATTGTCCGTCTTCCTTTTGAAATACATTTGTACTCATTAGCCTTACGACCATCGAGCCATTCTGCCAAAGTCTACACTTTGTTTTCATACATGGATCCTCTCTCGGATTTTATGGCCTCAAGCCATTTATCAGAATCCGGGCCCACCATCGCTTCTCCATAGCTCGTAGGTTCATTGTTGTCTAGCAACATGACCTTCAAGACAGGATTACGTACCACTCTGAAGTAGTACGCATCCTTGTCATCCTACGAGGTTTGGGAGTGACTTGATCCGAAGTTTCATGATCAATATCATAAGCTTCCACTTCAATTGGTGTAGGTGCCACAGGAACAACTCCCTGTGCCCTGTCACACACTAGTTGAAGAGACGGTTCAATAACCTCATCAAGTCTCCACCATCCTCCCACTCAATTCTTTCGAGAGAAACTTTTCCTCGAGAAAGGACCCGATTCTAGAAACAATCCATATTGCTTTCGGATCTGAATTAGGAGGTATACCCAACTGTTTTGGGTTTCCTATGAAGATGCATTTTATCCGCTTTGGGTTCGAGCTTATCAACCTGAAACTTTTTCATATAAGTGTCGCAGCCCCAAACTTTTAAGAAACGACAACTTAGGTTTCTCTAAACCATAATTCATACGCTGTCATCTCATCGAAATTACGTGGTGCCCTATTTAAAGTGAATGTGGTTGTCTCTAATGCCTAACCCATGAACGATAGTGGTAATTCGATAAGAGACATCATGGTACGCACCATATCCAATAGGGTGCAACTATGATGTTCGGACACACCATCACATTATGGTGTTCCAGGCGGTATTAATTGCGAAACAATTTCCACAATGTCTTAATTGTGTGCCAAAACTCGTAACTCAGATATTCATCTCTATGATCATATCATAGACATTTTATCCTCTTGTCACAATGATCTGCTACTTCACTCTGAAATTACTTGAACCATTCAATAATTCAGACTTGTGTTTCATCAAGTAAATATACTCAACATTTACTCGAATCATCTGTGAAGTAAGAACATAATGATATTCACTGCATGCCTTAGCACTCATTCGACTGCACACATCAAAATGTGTTACTTCCAACAAGTTGCTATCTTGTTCCATCTGTCAAGACCCCGACTCAATGCCACATCGATCTAGCATGTAACACCTCATATCACTTTGCGGCCTCACGCACGGTATTCCCACGGGTGTCGCCTTACCTTTGCCCGGGACCGTTTGCGCCTTTTGGCACACGTATATGACAGTGTCGCTAGCATCCATATGATAAGGAGCCCGGGCTGACATGGCTAGTCGTAAACCCAAAGCGGCACAGACTTACAGGGACAGGCATCCATGAGGAGATCCGGCCGGAGTTTCGCTCACAGCCCCAAATGATGTGTACAGGGTTCCGTGACACCAAACGGGCGCCCGGTTTACCCGGCCACGTGCCTACCGTATCACAGCCCACCCCTACGGTTAGCGCTGTCCACGGCCTCCAGCATACTACAAACACCAGAAACTACTTGCAACTCCTGGACGGAGGACAAGGGTGATTAAGAAGCCGAGAGGGTCCATTGGTTTCGGGCCCAATGCGTGGTAGTAGCTGAATCATGGATCACAAACACAGAACTCAGTTCCTGAGGACGGCTGCAATGAGACAACCCACCATGTACTCCTACATGGCCTCTCACCTCTACCTTTACCAAAACGTGTTCACACACTTAGCTCACACATAGTAGGACATGTTCACACGCCTCTGATTCATCCCCGATGAATCAGACCTGACTCAACTCTAAGCAGTAGCAGGCATGACAAACAAGCATGAATGAGTAGGCACAACAGGGCTCAAACAACTCCTACTCATACTAGTGGGTTTCATCTATTTACTGTGGAATGACAGGTCATGCAAAGGATAAAGGGGTTCAGCTACCGCAGCAAGTAACAGATGAATCGTTGTTGTCCTAATGCAGTAAAAGAGAGCAGGAGCGAGAGAGTAGGATTGTATCGGAATGAACAAGGGGGTTTTGCTTGCCTGGCACTTCTGAAGATAACATTGAGTCTTCATCAGTGTCAACGATCACATCATCGGTATCACATCTATCGAGAGGGAACAAATACCGGCAACACAGAAAGGAACACAATCAATGCAATGCACAGTATGATGCATGATCATGACATGGCAAAATGAATGTGTTTTGGGCTAATGCAACTAGCACCAGATTAAATGAAGTTGGTTTGAATCCAAGATTCAAATTCAAACTCCATATGTGGATATTTAAATGCCCTTTATTTGATTTGTACTAAACAGCAGCTATAAGTTGTTCTAACATGCATGAAAATGGTACAGATGGATTCCTTGAATTTTTCTGATAATTTTTCATATATAATTTATTTCATTTGGAGTTACGGTTAATTTTCTATGATTTTTAGAAGTTTTAGGCATTTTCTGAAATTTATAAATCATTTAGGATTTATTTAAATTCCAGAACAAATACTGCATCAGCATGACGTAATAGTGACGTCAGCAGGGTCAACCGAGCGCCCCAGGTCAAACCTGACGTGTGGGGTCCACACGTCAGTGTCTCAGTCAACTAACCAGGTTAGTTAGCCCTAACTAACTTAGTTAGCCGGGCGGGGCCCGCATGTCAGTGGCCTACCTAATTAACTAAGTTAGTTAACACTAACTAACTTAGCACTAACTAAGCAGGCGCCTGGGCCCACACGTCAGGGGGTCAAACGCCGGGTCAAACCCGCCGGAGTTGACCCGCGGCTTGTCGCCGGCGACGCCAGCAACGGCGGAGGGCGTCGGAAACGCTGCTCCGGCCACGGTTTGATGCGCAGGTGGGTGCTACGAGTAGCTGGCGATGTGGCGCATCCAACGGTGGCGGTGTTTGGTGCTGGGGTGGCCGGAGTTAACGGCGGCGAGCTCTTTTGCGGCCGCCGGAGCTCGGGTTTGGGCGGAGCGAGGGTACGGGGCGCTAGGGGGCTGGCTGAGGGGCTATGCGGACTCCTGGGGCAGCTAGGAGCACGCTAGGCTCGTCGGACTGGCCGCAACAGCACGTCAGTGCCACGCCCGGCGTCCATGGCGGACGGCGGCGCTCGGTACGGTGGCTAGCATGGCTACTGCACGGGAAACCAACGGGGAGAGAGGGGAAACGTAGGAGAGCTCACGGAGGGGCTAGCGGAGGAGACGACGAAGTCGGGGAAGCTCTGGACGCGCCGAATCGGTGGAGTCGATCTCCGGGCACCGGAGGTGAAGACGATGATGCTCCGGTCGATTTCGGCCTCCTCTGATCGCGTGCGTCGGTGGGTAGCTCCACGGGGTCAGGGCGGAGCTCGGGTACGCAGAGAGGGGGCGAGGAAGTGGCTATGGTTGCGGTGGTTGCGAGCGGCGGCGGCGGAGGCGTTCGGGTGTGCGAGAGGGAGAGGCGAAGGAGAGACGAAGGGGACGAGTGAGGGGGTCCAGGGGTTCGAGGCGGCGCCGAGGAGAAGGCCCGAGGCGTCGCGGTGGCGAGGGACGCAGGCAGGCAGGGAGGTGGCGTGTCACCACGGCGCGCGCGTGCGCTGTCTCCCTCCTCTGCCTACTGGCAGAGGTAGAGGACGACTGGCACCAGGCCAGTGGGCTGGGCTGTCCACTGGGCCAGCCAGGTAAGGGACCAGGTAAGACTCTGTTCTTTTATTTTTTTATTTCTGTTCTGTTTTTTTTTCTTTTTTTTTGCCACTGTTTTCAAATTTAAACAAATTCAAAACAGTGCCAAATATCCTCTGAATAATTTATGTTGCTAGATGGACTTTTCCAAAAGCTCATAAAATATTTCAGGGGTATTTGAAATTATATTCTAATTATATGAATATAATTCAAATTCAAATAGCTAATGATTTAAATTCAAAGTCCCAAAAATAAATCCTTAAAAATGTTCAATATTTTGGTTGGGACCAGAACCCTTACCAAAAATTATCAAACATTTAAGAAGAGCCTTTTGGAGCAATGAATGAGATTTCTAGGGTTTTTGCCCCTCTTTTATTTAAATTTTGAGGCTTCCAATATTCCTCAATTCAAGTTTCAAAAATATAGACATGATGCACACATGAAGCTAACCTAGAGCAATGCCTGAAGCTAGGGATGTGACAACTCACCCCCACTAAACAAGAATCTCGTCTCGAGATTCAAGCGTAGGGTAAGGTGAAAGGTAACGCAACTAGTACAATCTTCACGATCCAGGTTGCACTTCATAGGAACGTTGATTCGAACACCATCTTTGTCTTGTCGTCTTGCTCTGAGAACTCCAGCTAATCATGACAAGAAGAGGGAAGGAAAACTCTAGAAGGATCGGTCTTCTTGAAGGTCGAACAACTCACGGAATGAGACATAGAACCATCTCTCGGGTTGAGACACGAGATACACATCAAGAGGGGTGGAAAGAGACGGATGACGAAGGTTCACTAAGTAGACAACAATTTCACGCTTAAGAAGGTGGTAAACGATTGTCAACGTAGCGAGGAGTTGAGTTGCCATGATACCATAACGATACACCTTAGGGAAGGTGACTCGTAGAGATATCCCCTTAAGTGGCAAAAAGAATTACTTTTGATTCAGAGATCATTGAAACTCTTTAAACCAGCCTAAGACAATTCTCGAGTGATCGTTTGGAGGGGGTCGGTAGAATGGCATACTCAAACTTGGATGATGTGGATTACCTTGTTGAAGACAACGTAATGGATGAATTTGCTTATCACCGGAAATGGAAGGGACATTGGTGGTGCAAGCTGGGAACAAAATGCAAATGCTGGGAACGATTCTGGTAACTGGGGAAGAACCCAACAATAGAGAGTGAATTCACTGTTGGAGTGGTTATAGCATAACCGAGGAAATCTGGGGCAATCCCAGCTAGTGCCGATGATAACACGTAGCGCTTGTGCGTGCTCTCAAGAACTTGAGCATTTCCATATTCATCAAGGTTTTACCAACATCCGTGTCAAGGGTCCGGTAACACAACTTACTACCATGATGAATGGTGATGGAGGATGCAGATGCAAAGGAAGATAACACCTTCTCAGATTACACCCTTGGCGGGGCCAAGGAAATAAAATCTGGATGATCGACCGAGAGACATTTAGCACTCCGCTTCTAATGTTCTCCTTGATGTGCTAGTGTAACCCATTCATAGATATGGTTTGATATCTAAAACATCAAGTAAAAGGTCGGACTTCGGGAACACAAAGATCCATAGGGGAAACTAGGGAGTAAATCCTACGAAATCCCTATGGGGAGGTGGCCAACTTCCTCAATCAAGATATTATAATAACAGGTCTCCCGGCTGGGTGTGTTGGCCACGACATCCACTTTACCGATTATCGAGGGACCAATATTATAATTCTTGGGAAATGTTCCAACCATCACATCTGCCTGAGATTCAGATTTGGTTGGTGTCAGGATTTTCCAGACTCATCGAGTCTAGGAAGAAAAATGAAAGTTTGCAACACAAATCGACGAGATGACGTTGCGGGATTCTCGGGAGATGAACTACGATAGCAAGCTCCAAAACACGAGCTGGTTCTGCTACAAACATGTGAACACGATGTCCCAGACAAACATGACCACGTGGTAGTCTTATAATAAAACACTACCGAGTTCAGGTGGGGAACCATCACCGAGGATATCAAAATCCTTGCATAAGGCATGCTCTTAAGAAGGAACTTCTTCTCCTTGAACAAATCAATCAGTGGCTTGGTGTGCTCGGAACACATGTGGAATGAAGGTTGCAAGTCTCCAGACCACAGAATACTTCGCACGTGTGCATGACTGATTTGGAATGATTCCAAAGAAAGCAACATTGACTTTCTCGAATCCACGGCGGCAACTTGCATCAGATGCACATGAATTAAAGGAAGTCACTACCTTCATCCAAACATATGCTTCATGAGCTAGCATGAACAAATGCTTTCAAAAGTTTCCAACACTAGCTTAATGTTCAGCAAAATTATGGAGAAGATAAGGATGTTGTCAATGGGCTCAACAACAACTCATCAGAATTTCCATATCACTGGACTTCCACCATCGTGTGAACACGGTGATAGCATTGGTCAGCCCTAAAGATATAATGGTGTATGCTCGAGGGATCAACCACGAGTAAGACAACATTACGAACATCGTTGGTTCTGACTTGATTTGACGATAGCCCACACTCAAATCAAAGGATTGATAAGACAATAGGTCCAGCAACTGATCACAAGGACCAATCGATGAAGATATCATCTTTCTTCAACACACACTACACAAGAATATCCCTTTGGAACGAACTAAGTCAGGCAAGCTTTTATCTTCCAACCCTCTAAGTTATTGTTTAGCTTAACCAACTAGCTCAGGGATATCTAACACCGATTCTTGGAGAGAAGGTGGTTCACAAGAAACCAACTTGATCACGAGCTCAACATAGCGGTCAGGTGACAACCTGGTAATACTTCTGAGAAGATATTCAGAAAATCACGAGCCACCGCTATGTTACTAAGCTCGAGAACAATCTTGCTTTTCAGGGCAAGACGATATGATCAATAGAGCAAGAATTTGAAATAATCCTAACCCATCGATCGAGGAGGGCACTGAGAACAAGGACTAGGTAGCATGATCAACCTTAGAATGATGATTCGAAAACCAACATACTAAGAATGAAATTATTATCCTTTAACTACCAAGCAACAGAGTTGCTAGCAGTATTGATTTCACACATCACAATTCATTTGTCGGTATTCCGGTTGCATCAACACGAGGGCCGAGGAATGAACAGTGATGGCAAGAAGTATCACTGTACCAAGAGTTCATGGGATGGTGTGCAATTCCTATAACAATCTCGATATAAAATATGTAATACTCCAAGGTAGAGCAGAACCAAAAGCTGGATTGGCATTTGATCTGCGGAATACAACTACTTTGACCCAATCCTAGATATGGAAGAGGTACTGGAGTTTGTTTCTCCTAGTCATTCCGGAATAGAATGGCTTGACAGACCACAAGAGTCATAGGCATCGATAAACGAACGCACGCATACTCTTGACTATCAATTGATAGACGAGGGTCAGAATGCAACTAAAGAGAACAACTCAAAGGAACATATAACTTTCTGAGTTGTGGATGCATACATTAGTATGTCGAACCAAGTTCAACATATTTCTTCCGGATAACCCATGCAGAAAGGTAGAACTGGCAGAGTCACGATTTATGAATGGAGAACTCCTCAAGAGTACTCTAATTGTGATCTTTTGATCCAATAAACTTCTGCCATAATGGTTCATGGTATTTGGAAGAACGATATACCACGGACCTCGAGGACTATCGCAAAGTTACTAATATCCTGAAGGAACTAGCAAACACTATCAACATGAAGTAAGTAGAGTGAATCTCGGGTTCAAAACCCAGAAACAGAATACCTATTACTAAGTAGCATCACGGGATGCTTTCGAGAATAAAAGCCAGAATCATCACACTGGGAACACAAATCATGGCTAAATTACTAGATGATCCCCTAAGACACCTAGGGTCATAATACTAGCTCCAACATATATGTCAAGGCAATAAAGTACCTCAACTCACTGACTAGTGTGGCTAATCTGGCCCAAAGGAACATCGAAACGGGAAGAAAGGATTTGCAAATTGCATCAGATTGTATAGAAACCTGGGATGACTCGGACAGCATAACGGCTGTAAATGCTCAGAAAAGATTTGAGACATTCACAAAATGGTGGCATAACCACTCAGAAGCACGATATCAAGGTTTCGAGATCAACAATTAACATACGGAAGTAGTAGAAACTGAACTCAAGCTTAAATCCAACAATCTTATAAGTCTACGGATTAGTAACACGTGATCCTAATAGAAAGAAGAGATAGCCTAGTTCTTAATCCCCGTAGAAGAGAAGATGATGACTCAGATCAGAAGGCCATGAGGTATAAGGAGTAAAAAGAGCCTTACGTTCCATCCCACAATCAATTCCCTTATATAACTAAGAATTTCTAGACTCAACTTCGACCAGTTTGGCTTGGTAATCCTACAGGCAGTCAAGCTCTGATACCAATGTTGTCAGGACCCCGACTCAATGCCACATCGATCTAGCATGTAACACCTCATATCACTTTGCGGCCTCACGCACGGTATTCCCACGGGTGTCGCCTTACCTTTGCCCGGGACCGTTTGCGCCTTTTGGCACACGTATATGACAGTGTCGCTAGCATCCATATGATAAGGAGCCCGGGCTGACATGGCTAGTCGTAAACCCAAAGCGGCACAGACTTACAGGGACAGGCATCCATGAGGAGATCCGGCCGGAGTTTCGCTCACAACCCCAAACGATGTGTACAGGGTTCCGTGACACCAAACGGGCGCCCGGTTTACCCGGCCACGTGCCTACCGTATCACAGCCCACCCCTACGGTCAGCGCTGTCCACGGCCTCCAGCATACTACAAACACCAGAAACTACTTGCAACTCCTGGACAGAGGACAAGGGTGATTAAGAAGCCGAGAGGGTCCATTAGTTTCGGGCCCAATGCGTGGTAGTAGCTGAATCATGGATCACAAACACAGAACTCAGTTCCTGAGGACGGCTGCAATGAGACAACCCACCATGTACTCCTACATGGCCTCTCACCGCTACCTTTACCAAAACGTGTTCACACACTTAGCTCACACATAGTAGGACATGTTCACACGCCTCTGATTCATCCCCGATGAATCAGACCTGACTCAACTCTAAGCAGTAGCAGGCATGACAAACAAGCATGAATGAGTAGGCACAACAGGGCTCAAACAACTCCTACTCATACTAGTGGGTTTCATCTATTTACTGTGGAATGACAGGTCATGCAAAGGATAAAGGGGTTCAGCTACCGCAGCAAGTAACAGATGAATCGTTGTTGTCCTAATGCAGTAAAAGAGAGCAGGAGCGAGAGAGTAGGATTGTATCAGAATGAACAAGGGGGTTTTGCTTGCCTGGCACTTCTGAAGATAACATTGAGTCTTCATCAGTGTCAACGATCACATCATCGGTATCACATCTATCGAGAGGGAACAAATACCGGCAACACAGAAAGGAACACAATCAATGCAATGCACAGTATGATGCATGATCATGACATGGCAAAATGAATGTGTTTTGGGCTAATGCAACTAGCACCAGATTAAATGAAGTTGGTTTGAATCCAAGATTCAAATTCAAACTCCATATGTGGATATTTAAATGCCCTTTATTTGATTTGTACTAAACAGCAGCTATAAGTTGTTCTAACATGCATGAAAATGGTACAGATGGATTCCTTGAATTTTTCTGATAATTTTTCATATATAATTTATTTCATTTGGAGTTACGGTTAATTTTCTATGATTTTTAGAAGTTTTAGGCATTTTCTGAAATTTATAAATCATTTAGGATTTATTTAAATTCCAGAACAAATACTGCGTCAGCATGACGTAATAGTGACGTCAGCAGGGTCAACCGAGCGCCCCAGGTCAAACCTGACGTGTGGGGTCCACACGTCAGTGTCTCAGTCAACTAACCAGGTTAGTTAGCCCTAACTAACTTAGTTAGCCGGGCGGGGCCCGCATGTCAGTGGCCTACCTAATTAACTAAGTTAGTTAACACTAACTAACTTAGCACTAACTAAGCAGGCGCCTGGGCCCACACGTCAGGGGGTCAAACCCCGGGTCAAACCCGCCGGAGTTGACCTGCGGCTTGTCGCCGGCGACGCCAGCAACGGCGGAGGGCGTCGGAAACGCTGCTCCGGCCACGGTTTGATGCGCGGGTGGGTGCTATGAGTAGCTGGCGATGTGGCGCATCCAACGGTGGCGGTGTTTGGTGCTGGGGTGGCCGGAGTTAACGGCGGCGAGCTCTTTTGCGGCCGCCGGAGCTCGGGTTTGGGCGGAGCGAGGGTACGGGGCGCTAGGGGGCTGGCTGAGGGGCTATGCGGACTCCTGGGGCAGCTAGGAGCACGCTAGGCTCGTCGGACTGGCCGCAACAGCACGTCAGTGCCACGCCCGGCGTCCATGGCGGACGGCGGCGCTCGGTACGGTGGCTAGCATGGCTACTGCACGGGAAACCAACGGGGAGAGAGGGGAAACGTAGGAGAGCTCACGGAGGGGCTAGCGGAGGAGACGACGAAGTCGGGGAAGCTCTGGACGCGCCGAATCGGTGGAGTCGATCTCCGGGCACCGGAGGTGAAGACGATGATGCTCCGGTCGATTTCGGCCTCCTCTGATCGCGTGCGTCGGTGGGTAGCTCCACGGGGTCAGGGCGGAGCTCGGGTACGCAGAGAGGGGGCGAGGAAGTGGCTGTGGTTGCGGTGGTTGCGAGCGGCGGCGGCGGAGGCGTTCGGGTGTGCGAGAGGGAGAGGCGAAGGAGAGACGAAGGGGACGAGTGAGGGGGTCCAGGGGTTCGAGGCGGCGCCGAGGAGAAGGCCCGAGGCGTCGCGGTGGCGAGGGACGCAGGCAGGCAGGGAGGTGGCGTGTCGCCACGGCGCGCGCGTGCGCTGTCTCCCTCCTCTGCCTACTGGCAGAGGTAGAGGACGACTGGCACCAGGCCAGTGGGCTGGGCTGTCCACTGGGCCAGCCAGGTAAGGGCCCAGGTAAGACTCTGTTCTTTTATTTTTTTATTTCTGTTCTGTTTTGTTTTTTTTTTGCCACTGTTTTCAAATTTAAACAAATTCAAAACAGTGCCAAATATCCTCTGAATAATTTATGTTGCTAGATGGACTTTTCCAAAAGCTCATAAAATATTTCAGGGGTATTTGAAATTATATTCTAATTATATGAATATAATTCAAATTCAAATAGCTAATGATTTAAATTCAAAGTCCCAAAAATAAATCCTTAAAAATGTTCAATATTTTGGTTGGGACCAGAACCCTTACCAAAAATTATCAAACATTTAAGAAGAGCCTTTTGGAGCAATGAATGAGATTTCTAGGGTTTTTGCCCCTCTTTTATTTAAATTTTGAGGCTTCCAATATTCCTCAATTCAAGTTTCAAAAATATAGACATGATGCACACATGAAGCTAACCTAGAGCAATGCCTGAAGCTAGGGATGTGACACCATCTTACTGAAAATGAGGCTTTTCAGTCATCTTGCCCATGTGGTATGATTTGCATATCTCAAGTGATTCAAAATCAAGTGAGTCCGAACGATCCATTTGCATGGAGTTTCTTCATGCATATACACCAATAGACATGGTTCGCATGTCTCAAACTTTTCAAAAACGAGTGAGTCCAAAGATCCATCAACATGGAGCTTCTTCATGCGTTTTATACCATTATGACTTACATGGCAGTGCCACAAGTAAGTGGTACTATCATTACTATCTTATATCTTTTGGCATGAAAATGTGTATCACTACGACCGAGATTCAATAAACCATTCCTTTAGGTGCAAGACCATTGAAGGTATTATTCAAAATTAGAGTAACCATTATTCTCCTTAAATGAATAACCGTATTGCGATAGACATAATCCAATCATGTCTATGCTCAACGCAAACACCAATCTCGGTGGTAGAGGGAGCGTGCGATGCTTGATCATATCAACCTTGGAAACACTTCCAACATATATCATCAGCTCACCTTTAGCTAGTCTCCGTTTATTCCGTAGCTTTTATTTCGAGTTACTAACACTTAGCAACCGAACCGGTATCCAATACCCTGGTGCTACTAGGAGTACTAGTAAAGTACACATTAACATAATGTATATCCAATATACTTCTATCGACCTTGCCAGCCTTCTCATCTACCAAGTATCTAGGGTAATGCTGCTCCAGTGGTTGTTCCCCTTATTACAGAAGCACTTAGTCTCGGGTTTGGGTTCAACCTTGGGTTTCTTCACTAGAGCAGCAGCTGAATTGCCGTTTCATGAAGTATCCCTTTGTTCCCTTGCCCTTCTTGAAACTAGTGGTTTCACCAACCATCAACAATTGATGCTCCTTCTTGATTTCTACTTTCACGGTGTCAAACATCATGAATATTTCAAGGATCATCATATCTATCCCTGATATGTTATAGTTAATCACGAAGCTCTAGTAGCTTGGTGGCAATGACTTTGGGGAAACATCACTATCTCATCTGGAGGATCAACTCCCACTCGATTCAAGTGATTGTTGTGCTCAGACAATCTGAGCACAAGCTCAACGATTGAGCTTTTCTCCCTTAGTTTGCAGGCTAAGAAAATCGTCGGAGGTCTTATACCTCTTGACGTGGGCACGAGCCTGAAATCCCAATTTCAGCCCTCGAAACATCTCATATGTTCCGCGACGTTTCGAAAACGTCTTTGGTGCCTCTACTTAAACCATTTAATTGAACTATCACGTAGTTATCAAAACGTGTATGTCCAATGTTCGCAACATCGACAAACGACGTTGGGGTTCAGCACACTAAGCGGTGCATTAAGGACATAAGCTTTCTACTGATCGCATAATCGCTACTATCAACTTTCAACTATATTTTCTCTAGGAACATATCTAAACAGTGGAACTAAAGCGCGAGCTTACGACATAATTTGCAAAAGGTCTCTTGACTATGTTCAGGATAATTAAGTTCATCTTATGAACTCCCACTTAGATAGACATCCCTCTGGTCATCTAAGTGATCACATGATCCGAGTCAACTAGGCCGTGTCCGATCATCACGTGAGACGGACTAGTCATCATCGGTGAACATCTTCATGTTGATCGTATCTACCATACGACTCATGCTCGACCTTTCGGTCTCCGTGTTCCGAGGCCATGTCTGCACATGCTAGGCTCGTCAAGTTAACCCTAAGTGTTTTCGCTGTGTAAAACTGTCTTACACCCGTTGTATGTGAACGTAAGAATCCATCACACCCGATCATCACGTGGTGCTTAGAAGCGACGAACTGTAGCAACGGTGCACAGTTAGGGGAGAACACTTCTTGAAATTTTGTAAGGGATCATCTTATTTACTACCGTCGTCCTAAGCAAACAAGATGCATAAACATGATAAACATCACATGCAATCAAATAGTGACATGATATGGCCAATATCATTTTGCTCCTTTTGATCTTCATCTTCGGGGCTCCATGATCATCATCGTCACCGGCACGACACCATGATCTCCATCATCATGATCTCCATCATCGTGTCTTCATGAAGTTGTCACGCCAACGACTACTTCTACTTCTATGACTAACGCGTTTAGCAATAAAGTAAAGTAGTTTAGATGGCGTTCTTCAATGACACGCAGGTCATACAATAAATAAAGACAACTCCTATGGCTCCTTCCGGTTGTCATACTCATCGACATGCAAGTCGTGAATCCTATTACAAGAACATGATCAATTTCATACATCACATATCATTCATCACATTCTTCTTGGCCATATCACATCACATAGCATACCCTGCAAAAACAAGTTAGACGTCCTCTAATTGTTGTTGCATGTTTTACGTGGCTGCTATGGGTTTCTAGCAAGAACGTTTCTTACCTACGCAAGACCACAACGTGATATGCCAATTGCTATTTACCCTTCATAAGGACCCTTTTCATCGAATCCATTCCGACTAAAGTGGGAGAGACTGGCACCCGCTAGCCACCTTATGCACCAAGTGCATGTCAATCGGTGGAACCTGTCTCACGTAAGAGTACGTGTAAGGTCGGTCCGGGCCGCTTCATCCCACAATACCGTCGAAACAAGATTGGACTAGTAACGGTAAGCATATTGAACAACATCAACGCCCACAACTACTTTGTGTTCTACTCGTGCAAAGAATCTACGCAATAAACCTGGCTCTGATACCACTGTTGGGGAACGTAGAAGAAATTCAAAATTTTCCTACGTGTCACCAAGATCTATCTATGGAGAGACCAGCAACGAGTAGAAAGAGAGTGCATCTACATACCCTTGTAGATCGCTAAGCGGAAGCGTTCAAGTGAACGGGGTTGATGGAGTCGTACTCGTCGTGATTCAAATCACCGATGATCCTAGTGCCGAACGGACGGCACCTCCGCGTTCAACACACGTATAGCCCGGTGACGTCTCCCACGCCTTGATCCATCAAGGAGAGAGGGAGAGGTTGAGGAAGACTCCATCCAACAGCAGCACAACGGCGTGGTGGTGGTGGAGGAGCGTGGCAATCCAGCAGGGCTTCGCCAAGCACCATGGGAGAGGAGGAGTAGGGAGAGAGGTAGGGCTGTGCCAGAACTTCGTGTCTAGCTCCCATGCGCCTCCCCACTATATATAGGGGTGGAGGGGCTGGTTTCTTGCCCTCCAAGTCCATTGGGGCGTTGGCCAAGGTGGGAGGAAAGAAATCTCATTATTTCCTTCCCCACCGATTGTTATCCCCCCTTTTTAGGGATCTTGATCTTATCCCTTCGGGATATGATCTTATTCCTTCTAAGGGGGGATCTTGGTGCGCCTTGACCAGGGGTGTGGGGCCTTGCCCCCACTACCCACGTCCATGTGGGTTCCCCCATGCAGGTGGGCCCCACTCCGGAACCTTCTAGAACCTTCCTGGTACAATACCGAAAAATCCCGAACATTTTCCGGTGGCCAAAATAGGACTTCCCATATATAAATCTTTACCTCCGGACCATTCCGGAACTCCTCGTGACGTCCGGGATCTCATCCGGGACTCCGAACAACATTCGGTAACCACATACAAACTTCCTTTATAACCCTAGCGTCATCGAACCTTAAGTGTGTAGACCCTACGGGTTCGGGAGACATGTAGACATGACCGAGACGTTCTCCGGTCAATAACCAACAGCGGGATCTGGATACCCATGATGGCTCCCACATGTTCCACGATGATCTCATCGGATGAACCACGATGTCAAGGACTTAATCAATCCCGTATTCAATTCCCTTTGTCTATCGGTATGTTACTTGCCCGAGATTCGATCGTCGGTATCCAATACCTTGTTCAATCTCGTTACCGGCAAGTCACTTTACTCGTTCCGTAACACATCATCCCGTCATCAACTCCTTGGTCACATTGCGCATATGATGATGTCCTACCGAGTGGGCCCAGAGATACCTCTCCGTTTACACGGAGTGACAAATCCCAGTCTCGATCCGCATAAAACAATAGATACTTTCGGAGATACCTGTAGTGCACCTTTATAGTCACCCAGTTACGTTGTGACGTTTGATACACCCAAAGCACTCCTACGGTATCCAGGAGTTACACGCTCTCATGGTCGAAGGAAGAGATACTTGACATTGGCAAAGCTCTAGCAAATGAACTACACGATCTTTTGTGCTAGTCTTAGGATTGGGTCTTGTCCATCACATCATTCTCCTAATGATGTGATCCCGTTATCAACAACATCCAATGTCCATAGCCAGGAAACCATGACTATCTGTTGATCACAACGAGCTAGTCAACTAGAGGCTCACTAGGGACATATTGTGGTCTATGTATTCACACGTGTATTACGATTTCCGGATAATACAGTTATAGCATGAATAAAAGACAATTATCATGAACAAGGAAATATAATAATAATACTTTTATTATTGCCTCTAGGGCATATTTCCAACAATCACATCATTAGAGAATGATGTGATTGACTTGACCCATTCCGTTAGCTTAGCACTTGATCGTTTAGTATGTTGCTATTGCTTTCTTCATGACTTATACATGTTCCTATGACTATGAGATTATGCAACTCCCGTTTACCGGAGGAACACTTTGTGTGCTACCAAACGTCACAACGTAACTGGGTGATTATAAAGGCTGCAGGTGTCTCCGAAGGTACTTGTTGAGTTGGCATATTTTGAGATTAGGATTTGTCACTCCGATTGTCGGAGAGGTATCTTTGGGCCCTCTCGGTAATGCACATCACTATAAGCCTTGCAAGCAACGTGACTAATTAGTTAGTTGAGGGATCATTATGGAACGAGTAAAGAGACTTGCCGTTAACGAGATTGAACTAGGTATTGAGATACCGATGATCGAACCTCGGGCAAGTAACATACCAATGACAAAGGGAACAACGTATGTTGTTATGCGGTTTGACCGATAAAATTCTTCATAGAATATGTGGGAGCCAATATGAGCATCCAGGTTCCGCTATTGGTTATTGACCGGAGATCTGTCTCGGTCATGTCTACATAGTTCTCGAACCCGTAGGTTCCGCACGCTTAACATTCGGTGACGATTTATATTATCAGTGATGTGTTTTGATGTACCGAAGGTAGTTCGGAGTCCCGGATGAGATCGGGAACATGATGAGGAGTCTCGAAATAGTCGAGACATAAATATCGATATATTGGACGACTATATTCGGACATCGAAAAGGTTCCGTGTTATTCGGGTATTTTTCGGGGTACCGGGGAGTTACAGGAATACGAGGAAGAAGTAATGGGCCTCATGGGCCAAGTGCTGGAAGAGAGGAGGCAGGGCGCGTGGCCCCCTAACCCAAACCGAATTGGACTAGGGGGGCGGCCCCCCTTTTCCCCCTTTCCTCCCTCTCCTCCTTCCTTTCCTCCTCCTAGTGGGAGTAGGAAAGGGGAGTCCAACTCCTACTAGGAGGACTCCTCCTCCTGGCGCGCCCTACAGGGGCCGGCTGGCCTCCTCTCTTGCTCCTTTATATACGGGGGCAGGGGGGCACCTCTACACACAACAATTGATCTCTTGATCTCTTAGCCGTGTGCGGTGCCCCCCTCCATCATATTCCACCTCGGTCATATCGTAGCGGTGCTTAGGCGAAGCCTTGCGTCGGTAGCAACAACATCACCGTCATCACGCCGTCGTGCTGACGGAACTCTCCCTCAAAGTTCGGCTGGATCGGAGTTCGAGGGACGTCATCGAGCTGAACGTGTGCTGAACTCGGAGGTGCCGTACGTTCGGTACTTGGATCAGTCGGATCGTGAAGACGTACGACTACATCAACCACGCTGTGCTAACGCTTCCGCTTTTGGTCTACGAGGGTACGTGGACACACTCTCCCCTCTCGTTGCTATGCATCACCATGATCCTGTGTGTGCGTAGGAAAATTTTGAAATTGCTACATTCCCCAACAATACTACCGAGAGCACCTCTCGGAAACATGGTCATCTGGGAGACACTACTGTTGTGCCACAACTTTTCCGAGAGCCGCTCTCGGAAAAGAAGGCGAGCATTGCCGAGACCAGCTCTCGGCAAAGATATGTAAACTGTCAGCTGCCATGTGGGCCACGCTGTCCTACTGGTCAGGAGGATTGCCGAGAGCTGCTCTCGGCAAAGATATCATCATATTTTTCAAAAATATTTAGCAAGTTATTTGAAACTTTTACTAATAAATGTGACCAGTGGGACCACATGTCAGTTAGAAAGAACAAACACAAAAAAGAAAATAGGATGTGGCATATGCTTTGCCGAGTGTCGTATGGCGGCTCTCGGTAATGTACGCAGTAACAGACGAAGCCGTCTGTTGCGGACGGGCATGCTACATGGCTACTCTTTGCCGTGAGCTGCTCTCGGCTTCTGCAGGGTTTGCCGTGCGGTGCCTCTTTACCGTGAGGCAATGACGGCAAAAATGGCAGTTCGCCGTGAAGCTGGGTTTGCCGAGAGTGACACTCGGCAAAGTTTACTTTATCGAGTGTCCGTGTTTTAGCACTCGGCGAAAAGCATTACACGCGGCGTACGTGAAAATTCCAGTAATGCTAGTTAGATGTCAAGATTTCACTAGAAAACGAATATACATGGTAACTGCTGTGTAGTTCGATGCCCCGCATGACGATCGTTCACGGACAGAGAGGTATTGCAACATGGACTGCATAATAAAGGTCTCTATCACAAGAGGCAATATAAAGTGACGTTTTTTTGCATTAAGATTTTATGCATCCAACCTTAAAATCGCATGACAACCTCTGCTTCCCTCTATGAAGGGCCTAACTTTTACTTTTATCTTCTACCCTTATACAAGAGTCATGGTGATCATCACATTTCCTTTTTACACGTTTTCCTTTGGCAAGCACTTTTTGT
>NC_057813.1:659771375-659790139 GCF_018294505.1 Triticum aestivum | reverse complement strand
ATATATATATATATATATATATATATATATATATATATATATATATATATATCCACTTGTATGTAGGTTTTCATAAAGTATTATTGTTGACATTACCCTTGAGGTAAAAGGTTGGGAGGCAAAACTATAAGCCCCTATCTTTCTCTATGTCCGATTTGAACCCATAAATATCACATGAGTGTTAGCAATTGTGAAAGACTATATGATAGTTGAGTATGTGGGATTTGCTAAATCAAAACTCTTACATAGACCCTTCCTGAAAATAAGATGAATTGCAATTGTTTGATGACTAAGAGCACTGTTTGTTAGTTTTCAAGAAAGTTTATGATCTATACTTTAACATATGAATAGCTCGTTACTTGATCATGAAAAGTTTTATGACATGAGCTACTGTTATGACATATAATGATGCTAGAAAAGGTGATTGAAATTATCATTGATCAAACTTGTGCACCTGCTAGCATTCACACTTCATAAATTATTTCTTTTACCATTTACCTACTCGAGGATGAGCAGAAATTAAGCTTGGGGATGCTGATACGTCTCCAATGTATCTATAATTTATAAAGTATTCATGTTATTATATTATCCATCGTAGATGTTTTAAATGCATTTATATGCTATTTTATATGGTTTCTGGGACTAACCTATTAACCTAGAGCCCAGTGCCAGTTTCTGTTTTTTCCTAGTTTTTGAGTTTTACAGAAAAGGAATACCAAAAGCAGTCCAATTGATGTGCCAATTTTTGATGATTTTTTATGGACCAAAAGAAGCCCCTGGAGTAAAAGAGTTGGGCCAGAAGAGTCACGGGCTGTCCACAAGGGTGGAGGGCGCGCCCACCCCCCTGGGCGTGGGCCCCTATCTCGTGGACGATTCGGAGACCCCCCTGACATGAGATCGACGCCAAAAATTCCTATAAATACAGAAACCTCCAGAAAATAACCTAGATCGGAATTTCTGGCGCCACAAGCCTCTGTAGCCACGAGAAATCAATCTAGGCCCTCTCTGGCACCCTGCTGGAGGGGGCCATCATCACCGGAGGCCATGGAGGAGGATCCCGGAGGGGCCATCTTCGCCATGAAGGCCAAGGACCATAGGGTGAACCTCTCCCACCCCATCCAGGGGAGGCCATGGAGGAGGAAGCACAAGGGGGAGGACCTCTCCTCCTCTATCTCGGTGGCGCTAGAGTGCCATCGGGAGGGGAACCATCGCCGCGGTGATTGTCTTAATCAACATCATCATCATCACCATCCTCATCTCTTTTACGCGGCCCACTCTCCCGCACCCCGCTGTAATACCTACTTGAAGATGGTGCTTTATGGCACATATTATGATCCAATGATGTTTTGCCATCCTATGATGTGTTGAGTAGATATCTTTTGTTTTTGGGTTGATTGATGATCTAGATTGGTATGAGTTGTATGTTTTATTTTGGTGTTGTCCTATTGTGCCCTCCTTGTCACGCAAGCATGAGGGATTCCCACTGTAGGGTGTTGCAATATGTTCGTGATTCGCTTATAGTGGGTTGCTTGAGTGACAGTAGAATAAACCCGAGTAAGGGGGTTGTGGCGTATGGGATAAAGGGGACTTGATGCTTTAATGCTATGGTTGAGTTTTACTTGCAGATGCTCGCTAAAGTTCCAATCATAAGTGCATATGATCCAAGAAGAGAAAGTATATTAGCTTATGCCTCTCCCTCATATGAAATTGCAATGACGACTACCGATCTTGTTAACAATTGCACTTGGGGATTATCACCCGACGTCGGCACGCCCCTCTTCGCCCGCGCCGTCGGTCTGTACTGGGCGTGGCTCTCGCCGGAGAAGCGGGCGGACCCGCGGTATGCCCCAAACCACCCCGGGTGGACGGCCCGGCTCGCCGACGACCACGACAGCCGCCTCCACGCCTACGCCGGCCACCGCCCTCTCGTGAACCACAACCTGGCGGCGCGACACTCCTTCGAGGAGGTCGTCGCCCCATACCGCGCCCAGGCGGACGCCGGCGTCGTGCCCTCCCCGACGAGCTACGGGTACTCCCTCTTCCACTGCGGCGAGACGCGCTCCGCCCGCATCAACCTCGGCTCGCGCGCGCCCCCGCGCGCGCCCGTCGCCGGCATAGGCGGCGACCGCGGCTCTGTCCGCCTCGGCGGAGGTGATCGATGGACGGTGGCAAGGGATGGCGCCGGGTCCAGCCGCGCCCCTCCACCGGAGCCGGAGGAGCCAGAGCCGGCGTTGCTGGCGGAGTACAGGCTGCTGGCAGCAGAGGTCGGCCACCCGGAGGACATGCCGGGCTACTTGACGGCGTTCCGGGAGTCGAAGAACGTCCTGATGCCGCCGCCCCTTGTCCAGGAGTACATGCAGCTCGCCCCGGTCGCCGTCCACCCGGAGGACCCGCCGGACTTCCCCGACTACCATGCCGCGGTGGCGAACTCGATGGCTGCGCCGGCCGGTAGGCGATGTGGGACTAAACTCTCCTCCCCGCGGGTGCTGCGCGTACCGCCGAGGTGGGCCGTAGTCGGTGGGCCGCGTGGGCCGCTTGCGCGCGTGCGAGCGGTCGAGGGCGCAAGGGCGGTCCGAAGGCACAGTGGAGGCGCACTTCTTTAGTCCCACCTCGCCTGCCGAAGGACGCCCCGACCGCCTTAAATAGCCGCGTTCAGCCACCCTATCAAATAAAATAGTTAGTAATAATTTGATTTGACTTACACTGTACGGGCAGCTCTGCCGCAGCTGCCCTACCAGTGTAAAATCTCAAACGGTTGTTACACTGCCCGGACAGCTATAGTAGTGCTGCTATAGCAGTGTAAACTCAAATCATATTATTAGTATCTATCTTATTTCTACCGGTTTTCCATTCTAGGCAAGTTTGTCTCACCGCATTCAAATTACATAATTAGTACCTATATTATTTTTTAATATTTGCCACACCTCATTCAAATCACATCACGTAGTATTACTATGTAAATTATTTTTGACCGTTTGCCAATCTAAGCAAGTTTACTCATGTCGAGTCACGTCCGATGAGTGTGTTTCGGTTTCATAGCGTGGAAAATCTTAGTAAAATCTCGGAGGTTAAAAATGGCCCGAAAACCTTTCATGCTTACTTGCCATGAGTGTACAAACTCTCGGAGCATGTGTTCTTGAAGATCGTCGATGAGGCCGGCCACCAATACCAATGCCTTGGCTTGGTCTCGACCAGGCACGTGACGGTCATCGGCGCCATGCAACAGATCAACCATTGGTTCATGTTTGACCTCCAGAGGTACCCGACTCTTAGCTTCAATCCGGAGGCCCGCCACCTAGACGCACCCCCAAGCTAAATCTCGACATCTTGTAGTGTCGGTTGTTACGAATAAATTTATTGCAATAAAGTCTGAGATTTTCGACATGATGGTAGGCAGTTTTACTACCTTTTTGGAGCTGATGAATTTTGAACGACTATATGACGACTGGATACCCTCTCTCGATGGTATAACACCCCCCGCGCTTTATCCCTAGATACCAAACCAATTGGACCAGTTTAGTGGCTTTGGCTGTCATTAACCAACGCAACAAACAACATTTTTGTCAGACAACTATATAACAGAAGGACTGATCATTTTACATGGAACCATTCGTGAGCGGGTGAATAGCTCCCATGCGACGTCGTTGGTGTGAACTCTCTCTCATGCGACGTTGTTGGCTGTAATAGCTTGCATGCGACATCTTCGTTGGAAAAAATAGCTCCCATGCGACACACCATTTACGCGGCTAGTTGGCTGTCTGTTAGGCTGAGATTTGGTTAGGACACTGGGGGTTATGTGCTCTGACTGGTGGGGTCCACCTATGACCACGTAGTCAAGAGTCAACCGTCCACGACTCGACCGGTGACTGTGTGACCGTGCTCGACTCGCCCGTGCTGGACTGGGCGAGCGGCGCCACCGTAAGCATCTTCTCCGGCAGTGGTTTCTTCTCCGCGGTGGTGGAGCGCATTTCTTGGCAGCGGCAGAGCTATTGCGAGGTGAGCCCGAAACCCTAGTCCCACTCCCCAGAATTTTGGGGGATCTTTGGCCTCATGCTGCCCTCTGTTTCTTGGCGATTTAGAATCGGGCTCCATTGGATCCGGGGGTTGTTTCTTCTCCGCGGCCCGGTGGTGGAGCGCCTATCCCTGCAGCGGCTATTGCGAGTGAGTATTTTCCAAACACTACTCCCATTCCACTGAATTTTGAATAAATCTGTGGCCTCATGCTGCCCATGTTGCTTGATTGGATAGGAGATGGAGCGAGGGCTAGATGGGATGGAGCGAGGAGACGGGCTGCCCCGAGGAGATAGTGATTCAAATCGATAATGCCACCCTCTTTTCTTGGCGATTTAGAATCGAACTCGATTTGGTAGTGACTGCCGCCGCTGCCTGCCATTGACAAAACAGGGGAGGTTCAGGTTCTGCCACCACATTCGCAATTATAGTGGAATTGTTTCCCTGTAAATCCAAGCTCAGTGATGGCAGTGTCCAAGACATTGATAGAGATACCACCGTGAGGTTGGATGTCGATTTTGCAGATGTTGATCCCCAGGAATTGGAGATCATGAAGGAGAAGGCCGTGGGCCATTTGGTGGAGAGAATTGGGGAGAGTATTGTTTGGGGTCCAGAACAAGAGGTATCTCTGCAACGTTTCGATAACTATAATGGTGAATATGTGAGAATTGAAGATGGAGAATCCATGGTTGCTGAAATTGATCAGCAAGGAGGATGGGCAAGCAAACAAGTAACATTTTATGCAGAGCTAATTGATCTGCAAACTCATTTCAGAGTTGGTTATGTGCCATCAAAGATGGCTGCACAGATGGAAGATGATGAGTGGGTTTCACAAAAGAAGATGTTGGCATTGTTGACTGAACCGACTATAGTAGCTGAAGATACTGGGATTGATGCAGATGGAGAGGAGGGAACCCATGGTGCTAGGAAGATTGTTGTTGACTGGAATGTAGTAGAGTTGAATGAAAAAACAGATTTGGTCATTACACCAATATCTGACATTGATATGGCCGAAATGTTTGGCATTCAAGTTGATGACAAAGATAAGGAGAAGGATGATAGTTCTTTGCCAGCTGAAGGTAACACATGCCCTAGAAATGCAAATGAGGATGAAGAACACCTGATGAGAGAGGCTGCAGATGATAATGAGCTGGTTTGTTTGTATGACAAAGAGAACCCAGTTATTGAGGTGGGAAAGTTATGGCCAAGCATGGAGTTTAGGATGTCTTTCAGGACCTATGCAGTGAAAAAAGAGTTTGATGCCAAGACTATGTGGACTGATCGAAAGAAATTTTATGCTCGGTGCAAAGGTTATGATGGTGGTGGCAATCCTTGCAAATGGTACTTGTCTGCCAGACTACAACCTGATGGAAGTACAGTAAGGGTAAATCAAATACCACACCAGCATACATGTATGACCACTTCACAGAGAGTTTCAAAGATGACATCACAGCTTTGGGTTACAGAGAAGATTACTCCTATTTTAGCCAAGACTCCAAACACTACTGCAAAGAGGCTTAAAGTTGACTTGGAGAAGTTGTAGCCCATCCAGCTGCAATATACCACAATGTGGAAAGCAAAACAGAGGGCCATGAAATCATTGTATGGTGATTGGGCAAATACATTTAGGATGTTGTATAGTTTTAAAGCAGAGGTGGAGAAGATGTCACCTGGGATTGTGGTGGAGATAGATACAGAGGTAACAGAGGATGGCAAGGTTTTATTCAGCAAGTTTTTTATGTGTTTGAAGCCTTGCATAGATGGATTCAAAGCAGGTTGTCGTCCATATTTGAGCATAGACTCATCTTTTTTTACTGGAAAGTGGAATGGTCAGTTGGTTGCATGCAATGCTCTAGATGGACACAACTGGATGTTCCCAATTGCAATAGGAATGTTTCAATCAGAGACAGAGGCATCATGGATATGGTTCATGATGCAACTGAAAAGATGCATAGGGCCAGTTTCTCCTTTGGCCATCCACACAGATGCATGTAAAGGGTTGGAAAATGCAGTAAAAAGTGTTTTCCCCCATGCTGAGCAGAGGGAGTGCTTTGGACATATGTGGATGAATCTGATAAAAAAATTCAGAGGAGATGAATTTGGGCGCATGTGGCCAACAGCAAGATCCTACACCAGACAGACACATTCCTATCACCTTGGTAAGATATTGGCATCATGTAGTAATAATGAATTTGCTTCATGGTTGAACACCCACCATTCTCTGTTGTGGTATAGATCAGGTTTTAATACTGCCATAAAATGTGATCATATCAATAACAACTTGGCAGAAAGTTTTAACAACAAAGTGAAGCATTTGAAAGACTTGCCTGTGCATGACATGGTGGACCAAATAAGGATCATGATCATGCGTTTGTGGGAGTTGAGAGGAAAAATTGCTAATATTTTGGAAGGGGACAAGCTTCCAGTAGTGGTACAACAGGTGGTCAACAGGAGTAGAAATCTTTCACATCTATCTGTTGAGAAATCTTCCTTGTGGGGTGCTGAAGTTAGAGATACAAAGAGTGGCAAGAGGCATGTGGTAAATACTGAGTTGCATGAGTGCACTTGCCAAGAGTGGCAACACACTGGAAAACCATGTGAGCATTGCATACTTTTTTTGGCATCTAAACCCAGGTTAAATATGCACCCATATTTGCATGAGTATTATTCAGTACAAAAATTCAAAGATGCATATGCAAGTCCAATTCCTGCACTGACTGACCAATCTCAGTGGCCTGAGGTGGAAATAGAATTTACCTTGTGTCCCCCTGTCACTAGAAGAAAGGCTGGGAGGCCTAAACGGAGCAGATTCAAAGCTTGGTTTGAGAAAGGTGGTTGTAGTAAGAAGGGGAAAAAGGAAAAGGAAAAGAATGATAAGCCCAAAAGGGCTCAAAAAGGTAACAAAAATAGGTGCAAGTTGTGTGAGGTACTTGGGCACAGAATTGGTTCATCCAAGTGCATCTACACTCCTCAGAGGCCAAAGTATGTTTATGTTACTGTTTTTGCAAGTTTTTGATTTTGCTACTTGTTCTAGTATCTAACCAAGTCAAATGCTTTATTTTTTAGGAGGAAGCGTGCAGAAAAAGCCCCACCGCTTGTTGTTGAACAATGCTGGCCAGTGAAAAAAGCAAGACTCAGTGGCTATAGAAGGAAGAGCACTAAGCAGATAATGTTTGGTGACAAAGATATGGAGCTAACTGAAACTGTTACTGCTGAACATGAGCTAAGTGTTTGTGTTTTGGACGATGTGATGCATACTGAATCTGTTTTGCAGACGCTAGGGCAATCTGAAACTGTTGCAGATGAAGCAACTGTTGTGCTGCCATTCGAATCTGCTTTGACAACTGTGTTGCCATGTTTGGAGGTTGTGCTGCCAAGTGTTGAGTTGCAAACTGAAGTAGTTGAACAATGTGTGCCATCTACTCAATCTGCAGAAGTGCAAACTGAAGAAGTGAGACATGGTCAGGTGCAAAAGTTGAGGGGGCCTAGTGGAGTTTGCAAGGGGCCAAAAAGCAAGAGCATCAACATCAACAAACTATGCGCCGTAGAACCAAATGGTAGAAAAAAGCAGAAGAAATCGAGTGGTAGAAAGAAGCAAAAGAAATAGAGTCGAAATCATTCAAATTTGATGTGAAAACTTAAGTTTGTTGTCATTTGATGTGAAAACTTATGTTCTTTCATGTGATAACTTATGTGCTATGATGTTGATTTGACTTGAAATAAAATTCAAATTTCAACCGATATTCAAATTTGAACCTATCTCCAATATTTTTTGAGTTCATTTGTTTGTTCTGTGATGTTGCATCGTTTTATGTACTACTATGCACTTTAGTTCATAAATCCAACCCTTTTTGTGAATTCCAACTCATAGTCACGGACAATGTTGTCCAAACAGGCTCCAAAGTAAGGGAAAACAGCCCCATTTCTAAGCAAGTTTTTTTCGACCTTCTCAAAATCACCCAAAAAAGATTTTCTTAGCTTATATTATACCTCTATAGGATCAATACGAAGTCTCACCTTTTTTTGAATAAGTATTCATATTATTTAATTTATTTTTGAAAAAACACCCTTTAATACAAAGTTAGCAATAAAACAAGTTTAAAAATTTTAAATGCAAAAATAACTTCAGATCCTCCTTAGTCACTCTAAAATGAAGCTAAGGTGATGTTTTTGATTTTTTTGCATTTTCAAAACCTCAAACCCTCTTCTCACTCCTGTGAACTCCATGCAACCTCAGTCGAGATAGTCCAATTTGTGAAGGTTTTTTCAAGCAAAGATCATTAGATCAAGTTTATCATTTTATATCATAACTATGTAACATAAAAAGGCTATATGCGCAGGTTTTTCATTTTTTAGATTTGTTTTGAATTAGTTATACACATTTGAATGTTCGGTCAAACCTTTCAAAACCCCGTTGACTGCCTCCAAACCCCATGTAACCCTAGCGCCAAACGTCCACCGTCGATCTAACCCTAACGCCAAACTGCGGCCGTCGGATAAGCCTTCTAGAAGGATTCCGTGGGGGCGATACGTGGGCTCCAATCTGATTGGCCACCGTTTTTTCTCTCTGACGAACAGATAACGTTGAGCGGGGGATCATCTAAGTGACCGTTGGGCCGAGCAGATCGGGCCCGGCAGAGCCTGGCGTGCGTGCGCACGGCCGTCGAGAGGGGGATGGGCTGCATGCGAGAGGGTCAATGACATGTGGGCCATCCCTGTCCCATGCATGCCATGCAACGTCGCAGCCTAGCTATTCTTTGCTCGTGAACACCTAGCCCGCCATTGCATGCACGCATCAACGCAGTAAAGCACGGCAGGGGCGCAGCGTATAGGTACATCGCATCTAAGCTATTTTAACAAATGCATGTTTGAACGAGACGGACGCGTCGGTGGTGCAGATGTGGCGCAGCTCCTTTTTCAGTGTCACGCGCGGATGAACGGGCCTGTTTCCCACGCAGCGTCACCGCCGATGCAAGTGCACGAAACTATGCAACTCGCCTGGATGCTCTGGCCGCCGTTTTTTGAATTAATGCCCGCAATTACTTATGCCAGTGCGAACGGAGAAGAGAAAACGATCCAGAAGGCACCGTGTACACATTGACCACAGCTGCAACGCGGCTATAAAAGGGCACCATTTCCTCATCCTCTCACACTCATCTCTCAAGCCTCCTCCCCTTCTTCTCTCAAGCCTCCTCCCCTTCTTCTTTTCGAGCCAAATCCACCACTCGAGCCACCATGCAGTTCAACAGCCCTACCTACCGTCGCCCTCACACCGTGCCGGAGAGGCAGTACCCGGCCGGAGTCGTCGTCGAGAATAGCCTGAGGGTGTGGGCCATCTCTCGGTGGAGGGGCCCTAGAGAGTTGGCTCGCTTCTTCCTCCAAGCCGGCTACCGCCACCTCCCTCCGGGCACTCCGCCCATGTTCCACCTCCATGAGCAGTACGATGGCAACGCCAACGGCCTCGTCATCGGCCTCCACGTCACCTTCACCAACCCCTACGACGCTCACCACCTCCTCGGCCAGGTGTTCTGGTGTGGATGCGAGTTTATCGCGTTCACGACCTACAACATCTTCACCAACTTCCACCACCTCTTCCCTCACCCCAACGGCATGCACAGCCTCCCCTACCAGATGCCGGAGAACGACGAGTGAGGGGCCCAAGGAGGAGGGGCCAAGGAGTGGCAAGGAGGAGGGGCCAAGGAGTTGTTCAAGTGCGATTCTTCTATCTATCTAGTTTGTGTTTGTGTTGGTTCGGGTGTGTGTGCCCGTGTCTTCTATATATCTAGTTTTAATTATTTTACTTTCATGTTTTATGAACTATATGTAGTGGGGGGATGCCCCTCTATATGTTCTATCTATCTATGCTACTAGGGTACCCGATGCCCCTCTATCTATCTATATGTTTTTTCGGTCCTAAAGTTTCTCCATTGCATTTTATTTATGTGGCCATGTGTACTAAAAAATGCACTAAAACATGATCCAATCATAGAAGTTGTTGTTAGCACGTGTCTAGTTAATTATCTTCCTTTTATGTTTTATGCACTGTATGCAATAAAAATGGCGCTTCGTTAAAATAAACTAGAGCCAAACAAATGCAACGTTTTTGTTTCACAAAGACTACAAGTTAGACTGCTAACTAGAACCAACCTTTTGTTTTAGCCGAAACAACACGGGACCCTACAATCGGACACGATAGCTTATGCATAAAAATAGCTCAAATAATTATCAGATGAGTTATCTAAAAAAAGGTGAAGGCAGGAAACTTAAAATTTGTGAAATAACCTAAAGCCGAAAAGATATATTGATGTCAATGACCGTGTGCACTTTTTTTTGCACTAGCTACACTTCTTTTATCAACGGGCCTGGGTATGTTCTATTCGGCCTGGGCCCTGCGTAACTTCTATATGGGCCTGGCCTTTTCGGGCAACTGTGGGATGATTTTTTTTTCTTTTTCTCCCTCTACCACTGAAACTGAAACTGATGACTAACTGAAGAACTGAAAAAACAAAACAGAGTGAAGAAGACATGCCGAATTTGTACAACGCAACACTTTTATTCAAATGTACATATCATTACGATTACAAATGATGCCCAATCTATTCACTTACGACTAATTATCATCACATAAACAAATGCGAGACCAATTACACAAACATAAAAAAATGCGGCCATCAGCCCCATCAAATTGCCCTGCTTCTGCAATTCGATGAGTTTCTTCATCTGCTTGTTCAACTTCTTCAGCTCTGCCGTCACTCCTGCATCCCCCACAGTAGCACCAATGGAAGGGCGGGCTCCCCCGATGGAATTGCCAGATCCAGGGGCCCCGGATCCAGATGCGCCCGATCCAAACTTGCCCAACTTCTCCGCCTCCAACGGTAAATCGAGCTCTCCTGATGCACCCTCCAGTTGAATCCGCTCTATGTACTCATCTAGCCACTCAAAATGGGTGCATTGCTTCAATTTCTGAAATCGGAAAGATGAACCCTAAATCCCAAATCCGATGGGGAAAAATGGGCAAATATGAAATTGGGAGATAAAAACCAAAATTGGCATATTGAGAAGTAAAATCTCACCTTTCCCTGCTCTGGTTTGCTCTCGCATTTCACTAATTCCCGCCCAAGGTTGCCATTCTTGTCGGTCGTTGTGACTAGCCGCTTCAGGGGTGCGATACGTTGGCATGCAGGGCATCTTGTCATGGGCACTGCGCCATAGCGCGGCCATGAGCGGCGGGAGGCTGAAGCGGAGCTCGACATTGCTAGGTCGCGGCCCGGAACGGCGTTGCTGCGCGTCGTCGCCGGAGAAAAAGAACAACAATGGTCGGGGAGGGGGAGGGGGGAGGATGGGCTCGGGTGCTGCACGGCTCGGGGCACGGCTCGGTGTCCTCTTGTACCAATGCTGACCTGGATAAGTTAGTGGGTCCCACGCTGTGGGTCCCGCTCACCTGACCAATGCTGAGTTGGATAAGTTAGTGGGTCCCATGCTGTGGGTCCCACTCACCTGATTCGAGTTTTAAACATGTGTCTTTGGATTAGGCAGCAGTGTCGCACGGGAGCTATTTTTTCCAACGAAGATGTCGCATGAGAGCGATTACAACCAACTACGTCGCATGAGAGACAATTCACACCAGCGACGTCGCATGGGAGCTATTCACCCTTCGTGAGCTGCACACTAGAAAAAATAAATGGTGACTCAAAAGGGAAACTCTTCATTGTCGACATCCAATATGGCCAAATGATGCTTAGGTAAACAGGCAATTTTCTTAGTACCATTTGACTAGAACAGTAATGCACAGGATCTATTTTACGCAGTTCATGGATCTATTTTACGCAGTTCATGGATCTATTTTACGCCAAGTGTCTAAGCAAGCAAGTATGATCATTACCCAGCTTAACAAATTACAGCTGGCCAGCTCCAAATACACAGTGTTAGAGCATCTCCAACCGCGCCTCCAGAACGGTCTCCCCAGGCGATTTTTTCGCGCCGGCGCCCAAAAAACGGTCCAGTCGCGCCCCCAGGAGCCCGATTTTCGCTGGCCTGGGCCGAAATCAGCGCCGGCGGACCCAGGCCGAACCCGGCGCGCTGGGAGGCGCCGGGGGCGCCCGGGCGAGTGGTTTTGGCGCGAAGCACCCGCGGGCCCGCCGAGTCAGCGGGACGGGCGCTTCGTCGCCCTCATCGCCTCGATTCCCGCGGGAATCAATGCCAAGGCTGCCGCCGCCGGTGAGTCTTTGCCATTGATTCCTCACGGGCGGCGCGTCACGGGGCGGCGCGGCGTCGCCTCCCCTCCCGCCACGCGTACACACGGCGCGGCTATATAAGCCGGCGCCCTCCCTAGTTTCAGGCCACACCAGCCCTAGCCGCCGAGCTCTCTCCCTCTGTCGTGCTCCGCCGCCGTCGAGCCCTCCCTCTCCCTCTCCCGTGCGTCGCCTCCGAGCCCTCCCTCACTCCGACAGCCCCCAATGGTCGAACGCTTCACCGGCGACCAGGCGGCGGCCAACGGTTTCGGCCACCGTTCGCTCCGCGAACAGGAGTGCTGGCTCCTGTTCGAAGCCAACATCCTGGCGCCGCCGGACATGCGCGCCGGGCCGTCGGGGTGGCGGCTCAGCAACGGGGGAGTGCCCATTCCGCCGTTGCCCGATGCCGTGGCGCGGACCGCCTACTTCGTCAACGAGGTCGAGCTCACGCGCGCCTCCCTCACCGATGAGCAGCGCGCCCTCCCCAGTACGCCGCCGACAACCACTCGGCATGGGCGGCGTACTTCGAGAGCCGTCAGGAGCAGAGGCTGGCGCCCACCAACGGGGCGTCGGTGGTGAGCGGCATGTAGAACAGTGAGGGCCGCCGCGTGTGGTGGGGCGTCCCCGGCCGCACGCTCGACAGCGTGCTGGCGCACCTTGAGGGCGGCAACGAGCCGCCACTGGCATACCCTCCCCCGGCGGCCGCGGCTCCGGCTCACCGCCGACGCGCCGGGCAATGGCTGCCAAGGAGGTTCGTCTCTTCATCGCCTACCTCCTCCTCGTCGCGATCTTCTCCCATTCCTCCGGCTCTCCGGCGCTGCTCGGTGTCAAGGGCGAGCCCGCGGCGGAGACGCTGCTCGTCCGGCGCACTCGCAGCGCCGACATCGTCATCAACGAAGGCGGCCGGCGCGCCTCCTCGTCGGCTCCTCCGAACTTCATCAAGCCGAAGACGGCGCCGGGGCTCCCCGCCGTGAAGACGGAGCCCGCTGAGGTGGAGCTCGACGACGATGTGGCCCTGAAATGAGCGCGCAAGGACTTCCTCAGGATGGAAAGGGAGCGCCAGGTCACCGCATTGTGGCGCTTCGAGCAGCGCTGCATGGGCCGCGAAGAAGGAGGAGGAGTCGTCCTCGACGACGCGCCGCCGCCGCCGGCACCTGTCCGCCATGGCGACGCCGGGCAGGGGTGCAGCAGGGACAGACGCGTCAAGGAGGAGAAGGCCGACGACGACGGCGGCGGCGAGGACGGCGGCGACGATGGCGCCTACTTCGCGTTTAGTGATTTCTTTTTTAGTTACATTTGCTATGTAAACCCGAAGCTAACATGTAATATATGCCAAATGCGCTTACCAGTGCGCTTGCAAATCCTCACGTTCAGGCTCCCCAGCCAACACGCAGTGGAAGCATCTAGAAAAGCAATTTCGGAGATCAGGTAAGGCCTTCACATGTCCGAGCTGTAATCGCTGCCAGTGTTGTAATCACTGTCGGTGTCCCAAAAGTCGTCAGCACAGCAACAATCATTAGGATCAGAATGGCGGACTTGGTTGGTGTAGAAGAACATTTGTTCAAGATCAGCGGAAACCCAAGGATTATCATAGTGGGGTCTAAGCTTTAGAGTCTTGATCCTGGCGCACTTGGCAAGTAGCGCATCGTCGACGACGGCGTTATGGCAGTTGTACATGCAGAGATGCTCGAGGTAAGGACAGGTCAGGGTGGACACGGTCCGGGCCGGTCCGGTCCCTGACCGAGCCTCGCTTTTGACCGGCCACGGCTGGCCCGGACCGGACCGGACCGAGGTTGCCTGCGGTCCTGTTTCTCTAAACCGGACCGGCAACAGCTAAGCTCGGTGAGGACCGAATGGACTGGCTGCAGTTCGTGCCTGGGAGTGAGATGGATGTTTTTTAGAACCCTTTGATAGTAAATTTGAACGTACAGATCATTAGGCTGCAAAAGAGGTTCAAATGGACAAAAGATAAGCAAGTTTGTGAACTCCCAAATTATCAACTGAAGAAAGATGCCAACTGAAAAGAGATGCCAACTGAAGAAAGTTCATAGGAAGTGCAGGATTAACAAGTGACAGCGTCGGTGTGCAGGTGCAGGTGCAGGGTGCAGCCGTTACGTCCCCGTGTCCTCCAACTTCGTGGTCGATGGCGGTGAGCCAGTGGGAGGAGGTGGTCGACGATGGGCAGGTGGAGATGGGCACGGTCGACGTCTCGACGTCGGCGGGCAGGAGCAGTCGTGCCGGCTCATCCACTCCTCATTCCCCCGTGCAGGTGCATAGGAGCAGGTGGTCGTCGACGAGACAACGTCAACACGAGGAGCTGCAGGTGGTCAACGACTGCCGGAGGTGGCGGCGCTCCCTGCTCGAAGGAAAGTGGATCGGGGAACGTGGGGGTGGGGGCTTTGCCCTAGCGTAGCACCCACTGTCTAGAATACACTGCTGGGCTGCGCGCCTGGGCCAAGTATCTCGGTCCACCGAGCTGGCCCGGTCAAAAACAGGACCGGACTGACTTATTTTCGGGCCTGCTTCTGCAGACCGGACCAGCTATTTTTATCAGCGGGCCAGGACCGTTCGGTCCAGTCCGTCGCGGGCCGCGAGCCGGGCCAAAAGCCCGCTCGCCACGTCCAGGCTGAAGGACAGCTATCAATGATGATCACCACTTCCTTGTTGGTGATGTTGATGCGGTTAAGACTAAGGTGTCGCAACTGTTTCATCGTAGCGACCCAACCACATCCCTGCTCTCAGAGTAGTTATGGTCTTCATCAATACGGTACCACTCTTGGCATAGCACGAAACGCTTTAGCTGTGAGCATGCTCCGCCAATGGCCTCGTACACGTCACGGATGTCCTTCCCATCACCGCAGACATTTTGGCACTTAATAAGCAGTAGTTCTTCTAGCTGAGGGAACTTGATTATCAGATCCATGAATTCTTTCTCCCAGATGTCGGAGCATTTTATCGGGCGAAGACTCTTCAGGGAGGGCGACCTGCAACCAAGGTGGAATTTATAGTATTACTTTGTGATGCTACACTACTGGAATCGCCCTATACGCCGAGTGCCACGGACACTTGGCAAAGGCCCAAAAACCACCGGCAACGCCTTTGCCGAGTGTCACTTTCGGCAAAAGCCACCCGGCATACACCTCTTCGGCAAACAGGGATTTACCGAGAGCCATAGCACGGGCACTCGGCAAATCATTTGCCGAGAGATAAACAGCACATCTCGGCAAAATAAAGCAGCTAACGGATAAGTCCGTTAGCACCAGACATGTGGGACCATGCAAACTTTGCCAAGAGCCACACTCGGCAAAAAGAAATACTAGGTGGCTGACATGTGTCGTGTCCTGATATGTGGGTCCACGACAATAGGCCGAGGGCCACCTTTGCCGAGAGCAACTCTCGGCAAAGAGAACAAGTAGGAGGCTGACACGTGTCACCTCCTGACATGTGGGACCAAGGGAGCAGGCTGAGGGCCAACTTTGCCGAGAGACACTCTCGGCAAAGAGAACCGGTAGGAGGCTGGCACATGTCACCTCCTGTCATGTGGGACCAAAAGAGCAGGCCGAGGGCGCCGAGAGCCACTCTCGGCAAAGAGAACCAGTAGGAGGCTGACACGCGTCACCTCCTGGCATGTGGGACCAAGAGCGCAGGCCGAGGGCCAACTTTGCTGAGAGGCCCTCTCGGCAAAGGTAACCAGTAGGAGGCTGACATGTGTCACCTCCTGACGTGTGGGACCACGAGAACAGGCTGAGGGCCAACTTTGCCGAGAGCCAGTGTCGGCAATCCTTTTCCGTTTACCGAGAGCTCCTCTCGGTAAAGTTTTCAGGGCAACCACAGGTTATTATCGTTTACCGAGAGGCCTCTCGATAAAGGTGTCAGGGTATACTGGTTGGTACATGTTTACCGAGAGGCCTCTCGGTAAAGGGTGCATTCTGGTCCAGTTTTGCAGTCATTGCCGAGAGCCGCCCTCGGCAATGGTGTGTCCATGAGCCTTTTTTTCTGTTTCTGTTTCTTTCCTGCAGCGAAACATATAAAACAACAACATATAGTCCATCACACATAGAACATGTCACATATAGGCATCATTGAACAAAAGAAGCAATGATTGATTCTGAAAAACATTCCACATAAAAGCAATAGTGCATAAAAGGTGAAATAGTAGTGAAGACACTCGACTACCACAAGTTTACAAGTCTCAAGATGCAAGAGTTCTCAACATACAAGGAACAGTTTCAAACATAACATAACATGAAGTTCACGCAATTTTGGAGATCGGAGTGATAACATCAACATTAGAAGGCATCATTCCGTTTGCTGCCCCAACTCCATCAACCGGAGTGATAACATCAACATTAGAAGGCATCATTCCGTTTGCTGCCCCAACTCCACCAACTTGAGGTGGAACTACCGGAACATTGTTCGACCCTTGTGAGGGTTGAGCTGTGATGGATTGACCCAATAGTGAGATGAATGCATATGGTAATGTCGAAGATGGTGATAGAAATAGTTTGAATGAAACTCACAATGTTCCACTCTGGCGTCGGTGGCATCTCTGGCACTGGTTGGCCTTGCATGGAATAAAGATTGGCCACCATATGTTGTAAAGACTTCACTATATCATCTTGTGCCTTCAGCTTGGCCCGGTTTACGTCTTGTTCTTTCTCGGTGTCAATCAGTCGAGTCTACAATATGGCAATGCAATCATTCATGTTGAAATGCAAATATGCAGGACCATGAAGGATCAATGAAGAAGCACTGACCTGAATATCCTCAATAATGCTCACGGAATGTGGTACGTGACGCTCTACGGTAGGAGTAGAGCCAGTACTCATAGCACGGAGCGTGTTGACTCTCGGAAGGAAGGAGGTTATGATAGAATCGAGGTGAACTGCCATCCGGCCATTCGGTCTACCGCCTGCAGCGGCAATGGCCACAAGTGGGTCAAACGGTAGCACGTGAGGATCAGTGTCAGGCCCGTACGTCTCCTTCAATTTTTTGGTGTATTTCTCTCCATCTGACCGGGCTTTAGAGCTGATCCGGTCCCTCTCCGAGTGGAGAGGGTCCTTGTCCTTGTCGTCTTTGGTACGTTTGATGGTCCATGCCTCGAAGTAAGTGATATCCTTGCTAGTGTCTTGTTTCTGCAAAGCGATCCAAACAATCAAGGGAATGCTCACAAATGAAAGAGAACATGATGAAAAGAAAAGGATGTGGTTGCCTACATGTTTTGAGACGACACCTGGGATGGTGAGGTTGCCTTGACGGTGTCCTCGACCCCCCATCAACTTACGCCATTCAGATATTGCTTTGTGTTCATCCTGCCACCCTGGATCTGTCCATCGTTCGACGATCTTCTCCCAGCACGGACGTTTGTCAGTGCACCACCGAGGAATCACCTGTAAATTAAACAAATACATCTTAGTAAGGATTCTAATTTTGCGGTAATGTAGGGAATAGAAAGCATCCATCGTTACTTGCCTTGAAGTAATTGTCCCGTGAAAGATGCGTCCCTCGAGCCTCCTGTTTGGATATCCTATGGTTGAGATAGTCCACGTGATACTTGACCACTAACCGGACGCGCTCCTCACAGTGCATGTCGTGGACTAGTTTCTTGGCAATATTCTCAACCACCACATTTGCACGATCCTTCTGACTCTCAATGCATGTATAGAAATCCTACAAACATGCATACATGTGAGAAGGGTTAAATCATGACTATGGAAAATTTAAACCTTTTGGCATTGACATTTAGGTGTTTGAAAGGACTTACCCAGAAATCGTTGACCACTCGCATGGCTCTATTATCATAAACGCTCTGACGCATATCCAGGAAATCCGGTGCAGGTTTGTAGTGATCCCATGACCAAGCTGGCTTAATGATACCGTTCGGCAAAGTGACCAGTCTAGGAAAATTTAACCTACAAAGACCCCAAATGATGCCACTCGGCGACCATGGTAGACGCCTCTCACCACCTTTTACTAAGATTCTGCATTTCGAAGATTGAAGTCATATTATATGTGAGGAAACGACAAAAGGTACAATTTATATGGGATGGGTTGAGATAACCACTTACTTCTCTCCCATTGGTTTAATCAACACGTCTCTATGCACATATGGACGTCTTGAAAGCTTTGAAGGACCACGCAGCCACACTTTCCCTCTAGAAGTAGTGCTGATAGTCGAACCGCTCAGTTGCGAGCCGCTCACCTCGTGGTGCTCTGTCACCCGTGAGGGTCCATCCCCACCCTAAGAAACCTGACGAACAACCAGCCTCCTCTCGGCGGCGGCGTCCTCCACCACCTCCTCCTCCTCATCCTCCACCACCTCCTCCGCAAAATCCTCCTCATCGTCCTCCTCACTCGCCTCATCCCCATCCTCGGTTTCTCCCTCCTGAGCACGGCGAAGCACTGCATCTGAGAGTCTAGGAGAAGAAAGATGTACTCTACTCCGGGCTGCTTTACGTACTCCTCGTCCGCCTCCTCCTCCTTCCTCACCTACTCCCCCTCCTCGCCCCCCTACTCCCCCTC
>NC_057813.1:659756972-659771000 GCF_018294505.1 Triticum aestivum | reverse complement strand
CCTCCTACTCCCCCACCTACTCCCCCTCCTCGTCCGCCTCCACCTTGTCCGCCTCCTACTCCTCCCCCGCGTGGTACTCGACCTTGTTTTGCATGTTTTTTCGGACGGGTGTCTAGACCCGCCAATCCTTTGGCCTTCTTGGCGGTTGTGGCAACCGATGAAGGAGCGGCCACCGCTTTCATCGGTCGAGGCCTTGTATAGATCATTCACTTTTTTCAAACTTTCCTTTGGATTCTTGTTGCTACCTGTCATGTTTCAATCACCTGATACGAAGAAGAACAAACCAGTTAGTACAGATGATACAACTTGATGTAAATAGAATAAATATATCACATATGAAGAATAAATGAAATTGTCACAATAATACATATAGTTGTTACACACACAAATACATAGAGTTGTTGCACACACGAATACATAGAGTTGTTTCACACACAAATACATAGAGTTGTTACACAGACGAATACATAGAGTTGTGACACACATACATAGAGTTCTCACACGATTACATGGAGTTGTTAGAAATAAGGGTCAATATTAGGCGCAACATTTGGATCAGGGCTTTCATCATCGCTATCACGCCCATTCATACATTCATCCTCGAAGTCTTTAGGGGGCCGTCATCCTCATCTAGCCCCATGTGCCATCGCATAAGTAATGCCAAATCTCGAGGGTCAGAAACATCCTCATATTCGTCCTCTGCATTATCTACTTCCATGTCATCCATGGCCTCATGTTCCATAGCATCATGTTCGTGATGCACGCCATCATCTTCGTCTGCATCATCTTCATCTTCGTCAGTGTCTGCTTCTTGAAAGAACTCTCCCTCGTATGTGTTAGGGTTTATATGGTAATCGTCCTTGTTTGGGGTAGGTACCTTGATACGCGGGGGTACCTTGTACACGACATCCCAGTTCAAGAGATCGATATATTCCGTAGATGTGCACGCGTATGGGAGAAAAAACACTTGTGTAGCCTCTTGAGCCATAATATAGACATCATTTCCTGCATATTTCGATGCTCGTTCAACTTCGACAAAGCCAATACTAGGGGTTCGTCTCACTTTCTCAGGATTGAGCCAGCTGCATCCGAATACGATTGGCTTCACTCCTTGTAAACCACAATACTACAACTTATAAATTTCTTCGATGGTTCCATAGTAGTGACGTCCATCTATCCCTAGACAATAGACCGCACTATTTATTGACCTTTGGTTGGGCCTCTCACACATGTGTTTATTAGTGTGGAAGCGATACCCATTCATGTCGTAAGCCTTAAATGACTTGGCCTCGTTTTCAAAACCTTTGGCTACTTCTCTCACTTTGGCGTCGATATCAACCTCCTGATATGCCTACAATATTAATAGGAGATTGTCTGGTTCATTAGTGGAAGCATTACAGGAAAGTAAGATCAACTTGAAGTAACATAAAGTTAGAAAATTTACTTTTCTTGAGAACCAAGAAACGAAACCGCCATCAGCATTGGTATCTTCAAGAAGTTCTGCTGATTCTTTGTCGCTAGGAGGCCATGGTAGCTTCCAGAATTCATTCTGGAATTCCCTAGCAATAGCAAGACTTCGAGTTAGAACTCAAGACTAGTGAGTAGTTGTCAATAAAGGTGTTTTACACTTACTTTATGTACGGTTGCACTTCTTCCATGTTGGTCAAGACAAAGATCATAATAGTCGACCACTCAGTAGGTGAAAAGTTCTTGGGCTTTGGTCCACTTGCTTTGCCACCTTGGCCTTCTAAGAGGCTAAGGTCGGGAACATTACTGGTGGGTTCTTCATTGTAACGAGGAGCTGGATTTAACCTAGTCTGAATACTGTCATGATAGTACTTTGTCCTGGTCGTGGCCACCTCCTCGTTCAGGTATGCCTCGGCTATGGAGGCTTCAATCCGGGCTTTATTCTTACATTTCCTACGAAGATGCTTGAACTCCCGTTCAGGTGCATACTGCCATCGGAACTGCACAGGTCCTCCCATTCTAGCCTCATACGCGATATGTAAGATCATATGTTGCATCGAATTAAAGAAACCTGACAGAAATATCATCTCTAACTTGCATAGCAACTCAGGTGCTTGTTCCTCCAACTTTGCAACCACTTCATAATCTAGTTCTTTGGCACAAAGCTGATGGAAGAAGAAGCTCAACTCCGCCAGCACTCGCCAAATATCCTCTCTGACATACCCTCGAATCATCACAATCATTATCCGCTCAAGCCATACATGGTAGTCATGACTCTTGAGGCCTCCTATTCTCTTATTAGCCATAGTCACTCCCCTCATGATATTAGCTGCATATCCATCAGGGAAGTACAAGTTGTTCACAATCCATTGGAGAATTTCCTTCCTTTGGGGCATTGAAGGGGTGAAAGGGGCTGGTGTCTTCTTCCAAGCATTACCTTTTGCACGAGGCACCAAATTTAATTTTGGCCTGTTGCATAGTTTGGCTTGATCGATCCTAGCCTGAATGTTATCCTTTGACTTCTCGGTGTCGAGGAGCATGCCGAGTAAGGCCTCCACAATATTCTTTTCAGTGTGCATTACATCAATTTTGTGTGGAAGTAGAAGATCTTTAAAGTAAGGGAGCCTCCATAAGCTTGGAATGTGAGTCCACTGGTGTGTCTCTCCATATCCCACAAAACCTTTCCCATCGAGCTTTTCCTCGAGAGCATCTAACTCATCCTTAAGCTAGGCACCGGTCATAATAGGTGGTGGCGGGTCATCAACAATATCACCTTTTTGGAAGTGCATAGCGTCTTGTTTGTATGGGTGATCAAGACGAAGGAACTATCGATGTTGGTCAAAGCATACATACTTGTGATCCTTAGCCAGCCAAATGAAAGTCACACGCTGTCGACACACTAGACAAGGCCACTTCCCCTTTACACACCAAGCACAAAATTGTTGGGGAACGTTGCAGAAAATTAAAAAATTTCCTATGGTTTCACCAAGATCCATCTATGAGTTCATCTAAGCAACAAGTGAAAGGGGAGATGCATCTACATACCACTTTGTAGATCGCGAGCGGAAGCGTTCAAAAGAACGGGGTTGAAGTAGTCATTCTCGTCGTGATCCTATCACCGGAGATCCTAGCGCCGAACGGACGGCACCTCCGCGTTCAACACACGTACGGTCAGCGTGACGTCTCCTCCGTCTTGATCCAGCAAGGGGGGAGGAGAGGTTGATGATGATCCAACAGCCCGACGGCGTGGTGGTGGATGCAGCAGAACTCCGGTAGGGCTTCGCCAAGCTGCTGCGGGAGGAGGACGAGGTGTAGCAGGGGGAGGGAGGCGCCAAGACTTGGGTGCGGCTGCCCTCCCCCCTGCCCTCCTTTATATAGGACCCCAGGGGGGGCGCCAGCCCTGGGAGATGCAATCTCCCAAGGGGGCGGCGGCCAGGGGGTGGAGTGCCCCCCAAGGCAAGTGGTGCGTCCCCCCACCAAGGGTTTCCAACCCTAGGCGCAGGAGGGGCCCAAGGGGGGTGCACCAGCCCACTAGGGGCTGGTTCCCCTCCCACTTCAGCCTACGGGGTCCTCCGGGATAGGTGGCCCCACCCGGTGGACCCCCGGGACCCTTCGGTGGTCCTGGTACAATACCGGGTGACCCCAAAACTTTCCCGATGGCCGAAACATCACTTCCTATATAGTTTTCTTTACCTCCGGACCATTCCGGAACTCGTCGTGACGTCCGGGATCTCATCCGGGACTCCGAACAACATTCGGTTTGCTGCATACTCATATTCATACAACCCTAGCATCACCGAACCTTAAGTGTGTAGACCTACGGGTTCGGGAGACATGCAGACATGACCGAGACGGCTCTCCGGTCAATAACCAACAGCAGGATCTGGATACCCATGTTGGCTCCCACGTACTCCTCGATGATCTCATCGGATGAACCACGATGTCGAGGGTTCAAGCAACCCCGTATACTATTCCCTTTGTGAGACGGTATGTTACTTGCCCGAGACTCGGTCGTCGGTATCCCAATACCTCGTTCAGTCTCATTACTGGCAAGTCACTTTACTCGTACCATAATGCATGATCCCGTGACCAGACACTTGGTCACTTTGAGCTCATTATGATGATGCACTACCGAGTGGGCCCAGTGATACCTCTCCGTAACACGGAGTGACAAATCCCAGTCTCGATCCGTGTCAACCCAACAGACACTTTCGGAGATACCTGTAGTGCACCTTTATAGTCACCCAGTTATGTTGTGACGTTTGGTACACCCAAAGCACTCCTTCAGTATCCGGGAGTTACATGATCTCATGGTCTAAGGAAGAGATACTTGACATTGGAAAATCTCTAGCGAAACGAACTACACGATCTTGTGCTATGCTTAGGAATGGGTCTTGTCCATCACATAATTCTCCTAATGATGTGATCCCGTTGTCAACTACATCTAATGTCCATAGTCAGGAAACCATGACTATCTGTTGACCAATGAGCTAGTCAACTAGAGGCTTACTAGGGACGTATTGTGGTCTATGTATTCACACGTGTATTACGATTTCTGGATAATACAATTATAGCATGAATAAAAGACAATTATCATGAACAAGGAAATATAATAATAATCCTTTTATTATTGCCTCTAGGGCATATTTCCAACAGTCTCCCACTTGCACTAGAGTCAATAATCTAGTTACATTGTGATGAATCGAACACCCATAGAGTTCTGGTGTTGATCATGTTTTGCTCGCGAGAGAGGTTTAGTCAACGGATCTGCGACATTCAGATCTGTATGTACTTTGCAAATATCTATGTCTCCATCTTGAACATTTTCATGGATGGAGTTGAAGCAACGCTTGATGTGCCTGGTCTTCTTGTGAAACCTGGGCTCCTTGGCAAGGGCAATAGCTCCAGTGTTGTCACAGAAGAGTTTGAGCGGCCCCGACGCATTTGTTATGACTCCTAGGTCGGTGATGAACTCCTTCACACAAATTGCTTCATGCGCTGCTTCCGAGGCTGCCATGTACTCCGCTTCACATGTAGATCCCGCCACGACACTCTGCTTGCAGTTGCACCAGGTTACTGCTCCACCATTCAACATATACACGTATCCGGTTTGTGACTTAGAGTCATCCAGATCTGTGTCGAAGCTAGCGTCGACGTAACCCTTTACGACGAGCCTTCGTCACCTTCATAAACGAGAAACATGTCCTTTGTCCTTTTCAGGTACTTTAGGATATTCTTGACCGCTGTCCAGTGTTCCTTGCCGGTATTACTTTGGTACCTTCCTACCGAACTTACGGCAAGGTTTACATCTGGTCTGGTACACGGCATGGCATACATAATAGATCCTAAGGTTGAAGCATAGGGGATGACACTCATCTCTTCTTTATCTTTTGCCGTGGTCGGGCATTGAGTCGAGCTCAATCTCACACCTTGCAATACGGGCAAGAACTTCTTCTTGGACTGATCCATGTTGAACTTCTTCAAAATCTTATCAAGGTATGTGCTTTGTGATAGACCTATGAGGCGTCTTGATCTATCCCTATAGATCTTGATGCCTAATATGTAAGCAGCTTCTCCAAGGTCCTTCATTGAAAAACACTTATTCAAGTAGGCCTTAATGCTATCCAAAAGTTCTATATCATTTCCCATCAAAAGTATGTCATCTACATATAATATGAGAAATGCTACAGAGCTCCCATTCACTTTCTTGTAAACGCAGGCTTCTCCATAAGTCTGCATCAACCCGAACGCTTTGATCATCTCATCAAAACGAATGTTCCAACTCCGAGATGCTTGCACCAGCCCATAAATGGATCGCTGGAGCTTGCATACTTTGTTAGCATTCTTAGGATCGACAAAACCCTCCGGCTACATCATATACAGTTCTTCCTTAAGATGACCGTTAAGGAATGCCGTTTTGACGTCCATCTGCCATATCTCATAATCATAGTATGCGGAAATTGCTAACATGATTCGGACGGACTTCAGCTTCGCTACGGGAGAGAAAGTCTCATCGTAGTCAACCCCTTGAACTTCTCGATAACCCTTAGCGACAAGTCGAGCTTTATAGATGGTAATATTACCATCCGCGTCCGTCTTCTTCTTAAAGATCCATTTGTTTTCTATTGCTCGCCGATCATCGGGCAAGTCTGTCAAAGTCCATACTTTGTTTTCATACATGGATTCTATCTCGGATTGCATGGCTTCTTGCCATTTGTTGGAATCTGGGCCCGCCATCGCTTCTTCATGGTTTGAAGGTTCACCGTTGTCTAACAACATGATTTCCAGGACAGGGTTTCCATACCACTCTGGTGTGGAATGTGTCTGGACCTACGAAGTTCAGTAGCAACTTGATCAAAAGTACCTTGATCATCATCATTAATTTCCTCTCCAGTCGGTATAGGCACCACAGGAACGTTTTCCTGAGCTGCACTACTTTCCGGTTCAAGAGGTAGTACTTCATCGAGTTCTACTTTCCTCCCACTTACTCCTTTCGAGAGAAACTCTTTTTCCAGAAAGGATCCGTTCTTGGCAACAAAGATCTTGCCCTCGGATCTTAAGTAGAAGGTATACCCAATGGTTTCCTTAGGGTATCCTATGAAGACGCATTTTTCCAACTTGGGTTCGAGCTTTTCAGGTTGAAGTTTCTTGACATAAGCATCGCATCCCCAAACTTGTAGAAACGACAGCTTAGGTTTCTTCCCAAACCATAGTTCATACGGTGTCGTCTCAACGGATTTAGACGGTGCCCTACTTAAAGTGAATGTAGCTGTCTCTAGAGCGTATCCCCAAAATGATAGCGGTAAATCGGTAAGAGACATCATATATCGCACCATATCCAATAGAGTGCGATTACGACGTTTAGACAGACCGTTACGCTGAGGTATTCCAGGCGGCGTGATTTGTGAAACGATTCCACATTTCCTTAAGTGTGTACCAAATTTGTGACTTAAATATTCTCCTCCACGATCCGATCGTAAGAATTTTATCTTTCGGTCACGTTGATTCTCCACTTCATTCTAAAATTCCTTGAACTTTTCAAAGGTCTCAAACTTGTGTTTCATCAAGTAGACATACCCATATCTACTCAAGTCATCAGTGAGAGTGAGAACATAACTATATCCTCCGCGAGCCTCAACGCTCATTGGACCGCACACATCGGTATGTATGATTTCCAACAAGTTGGTTGCTCGCTCCATTGTTCCGGAGAACGGAGTCTTGGTCATTTTGCCCATGAGGCATGGTTCGCATGTGTCAAATGATTCATAATCGAGAGACTCTAAAAGTCCATCAGCATGGAGCTTCTTCATGCGCTTGACACCAATGTGACCAAGGCGGCAGTGCCACAAGTATGTGGGACTATCGTTATCAACTTTACATCTTTTGGTATTCACACTATGAATATGTGTAACATTACGTTCGAGATTCATTAAGAATAAACCATTGACCATCGAGGCATGACCATAAAACATATCTCTCATATAAATAGAACAACCATTGTTCTCGGATTTAAATGAGTAGCCATCTCATATCAAACGAGATCCAGATACAATGTTCATGCTCAAACTTGGCACTAAATAACAATTATTGAGGTTTAAAACTAATCCCGTAGGTAAATGTAGAGGTAGCGTGCCCACGGCGATCACATCGACCTTGGAACCATTCCCGACGCGCATCGTCACCTCGTCCTTCGCCAGTCTCCGCTTATTCCACAGCTCCTACTGTGAGTTACAAATGTGAGCAACGGCACCGGTATCAAATACCCAGGAGTTACTACGAGTACTGGTAAGGTACACATCAATTACATGTATATCAAATATACCTTTAGTGTTGCCGTCCTTCTTGTCTGCTAAGTATTTGGGGCAGTTCCACTTCCAGTGACCCTCCCCCTTGCAATAAAAGCACTCAGTCTCAGGCTTGGGTCCATTCTTTGACTTCTTCCCGGCAACTGGCTTACCGGGCGCGGCAACATCTTTTCCGTCCTTCTTGAAGTTCTTCTTACCCTTGCCCTTCTTGAACTTAGTGGTCTTATTGACCATCAACACTTGATATTCTTTCTTGACTTCAACCTCTGCTGACTTCAGCATTGAGAATACTTCAGGAATGGTCTTCACCATCCCCTGCATATTGTAGTTCAACACAAAGCTCTTGTAGCTCGGTGGGAGCGACTGAAGGATTCTGTCAATGACCGTCTCGTCCGGGAAGTTGATCTCCAGCTGGGACAGGCGGTTGTGCAAACCAGACATTTTGAGTATGTGCTCACTGACAGCACTGATTTCCTCCATCTTACAACTATAGAACTTGTCGGAGACTTCATATCTCTCGACCCGGGCATGAGCTTGGAAAACCATTTTCAGCTCCTTGAACATCTCATATGCTCCGTGTTTCTCAAAACGCTTTTGGAGCCCCGGTTCTAAGCTGTAAAGCATGCCGCAATGAACGAGGGAGTAATCATCAGCACGTGATTGCCAAGTGTTCATAACGTCTTGGTTCTCTGGGATGGGTGCTTCACCTAGCGGTGCAACTAGGACATAATCTTTCTTGGCTGCTATGAGGATGATCCTCAGGTTCCGGACCCAGTCCGAATAGTTGCTGCCATCATCTTTCAGCTTGGTTTTCTCTAGGAACGCGTTGAAGTTCATGTTGACATGAGCGTTGGCCATTTGATCTACAAGACATATTTTGCAAAAGTTTTAGACTAAGTTCATGATAATTAAGTTCATCTAATCAAATTATTTAATGAACTCCCACTCAGATTAGACATCCCTCTAGTCATCTAAGTGTTACACGATCCGAGTCGACTAGGCCATGTCCGATCATCACGTGAGACGGACTAGTCATCATCGGTGAACATCTCCATGTTGATCGTATCTTCCATACGACTCATGTTCGACCTTTCGGTCTCTGTGTTCCGAGGCCATGTCTGTACATGCTAGGCTCGTCAATTTAACCCTAAGTGTTCTACATGTGTAAATCTGTCTTACACCCGTTGTATGTGAACGTAAGGATCTATCACACCCGATCATCACGTGGTGCTTCGAAACGATGAACTTTAGCAACAATGCACAGTTAGGGGGAACACTTTCTTGAAATTATTATAAGGGATCATCTTATTTACTACCGCCGTTCTAAGTAAACAAGATGCATAAAACATAATAAACATCACATGCAATTATATAGTAGTGACATGATATGGCCAATATCATATAGCTCCTTCGATCTCCATCTTCGGGGCTCCATGATCATCTTCGTCACCGGCATGACACCATGATCTCCATCATCATGATCTCCATCATTGTGTCTTCATGAAGTTGTCACGCCAACGACTACTTCTACTTCTATGGCTAACACGTTCAGCAATAAAGTAAGGTAATTTACATGGCGTTCTTCAATGACACACAGGTCATACAAAAATAAAGACAACTCCTATGGCTCCTGCCGGTTGTCATACTCATCAACATGCAAGTCCTGATTCCTATTACAATAACATGATCTCATACATCACAATATATCATTCATCATTCATCACAACTTCTGGCCATATCACATCACATGACAATTGCTGCAAAAACAAGTTAGACGTCCTCTAATTGTTGTTGCATCTTTTACGTGGCCGCAATTGGGTTCTAGCAAGAACGTTTTCTTACCTACGAATAACCACAATGTGATTTTGTCAACTTCTATTTACCCTTCATAAGGACCCTTTTCATCTAATCCGCTCCAACTAAAGTAGGAGAGACAGACACCCGCTAGCCACCTTATGCAACTAGTGCATGTTAGTCGGTGGAACCTGTCTCACGTAAGCGTACGTGTAAGGTCGGTCTGGGCCGCTTCATCCCACAATACCGCTGAAGCAAGAAAAGACTAGTTGCGGCAAGCAAGTTGACAAGATCTACGCCCACAAAAAAATTGTGTTCTACTCGTGCAATAGAGAACTACGCATAAACCTAGCTCATGATGCCACTGTTGGGGAACGTTGCAGAAAATTAAAATTTTTCCTACGGTTTCACCAAGATCCATCTATGATTTCATCTAAGCAATTAGTGAAAGGGGAGATGCATCTACATACCACTTTGTAGATCGCGAGCGGAAGCGTTCAAAAGAACGGGGTTGAAGTAGTCGTTCTCGTCGTGATCCTATCACCGGAGATCCTAGCGCCGAACGGACGGCACCTCCGCGTTCAACACACGTACGGTCAGCGTGACGTCTCCTCCGTCTTGATCCAGCAAGGGGGAAGGAGAGGTTGATGATGATCCAACAGCCCGACCACGTGGTGGTGGATGCAGCAGAACTCCAGTAGGGCTTCGCCAAGCTGCTGCGGGAGGAGGACGAGGTGTAGCAGGGGGAGGGAGGCGCCAAGACTTGGGTGCGGCTGCCCTCCCCCTGCCCTCCTTTATATAGGACCCCAGGGGGGGCGCCAGCCCTGGGAGATGCAATCTCCCAAGGGGGCGGCGGCCAGGGGGTGGAGTGCCCCCCAAGGCAAGTGGTGCGTCCCCCCACCTAGGGTTTCCAACCCTAGGCGCAGGGGGGCCCAAGGGGGGCGCACCAGCCCACTAGGGGCTGGTTCCCCTCCCACTTCAGCCTACGGGGTCCTCCGGGATAGGTGGCCCCACCCGGTGGACCCCCGGGACCCTTCCGGTGGTCCCGGTACAATACCGGGTGACCCCGAAACTTTCCCGATGGCCGAAACAGCACTTCCTATATAGTTTTCTTTACCTCCGGACCATTCCGGAACTCCTCGTGACGTCTGGGATCTCATACGGGACTCCGAACAACATTAGGTTTGCTGCATACTCATATTCATACAACCCTAGCATCACCGAACCTTAAGTGTGTAGACCCTACGGGTTCGGGAGACATGCAAACATGACCGAGACGGCTCTCCGGTCAATAACCAACAGCGGGATCTGGATACCCATGTTGGCTCCCACGTACTCCTCGATGATCTCATCAGATGAACCACGATGTCGAGGGTTCAAGCAACCCCGTATACTATTCCCTTTGTCAGACGGTATGTTACTTGCCCGAGACTCGATCGTCGGTATCCCAATACCTCGTTCAGTCTCGTTACCGGCAAGTCACTTTACTCATACCGTAATGCATGATCCCGTGACCACACACTTGGTCACTTTGAGCTCATTATGATGATGCACTACCGAGTGGGCCCAGTGATACCTCTCCGTAACATGGAGTGACAAATCCAGATACCTCTCCGTAACATGGAGTGACAAATCCCAGTCTCGATCCATGTCAACCCAACAGAAACTTTCGGAGATACCTGTAGTGCACCTTTATAGTCACCCAGTTACGTTGTGACATTTGGTACACCCAAAGCACTCCTACGGTATCCGGGAGTTACACGATCTCATGGTCTAAGGAAGAGATACTTGACATTGGAAAAGCTCTAGCAAAACGAACTACATGATCTTGTGCTATGCTTAGGAATAGGTCTTGTCCATCACATCATTCTCCTAATGATGTGATCCCGTTGTCAACGACATCTAATGTCCATAGTCAGGAAACCATGACTATTTGTTGACCAACGAGCTAGTCAACTAGAGGCTTACTAGGGACGTATTGTGGTCTATGTATGCACACGTGTATTATGATTTCCAGATAATACAATTATAGCATGAATAAAAGACAATTATCATGAACAAGGAAATATAATAATAATCCTTTTATTATTGCCTCTAGGGCATATTTCCAACAAAAATATCGCACGTGCCGGTAGGTCATGTAGCGATGTGTGGTACCAGATATGCATACTGAAGTGCTTCTTTGAAATGGCATCATATGTCCGGACCCCGTTGTTCCAAGCAACAAGTAAGTCATCCACCAATGGCTCCATATACACACTCATATGCTTCCCGAGATAGTTAGGACCTGGAATTATCAACGTCAGGAACATGTGATGTCATTGCATGCAAACGCCAGGGGGCAGATTCAGGGGGATAACATATACTGGCCAACAACTGTATATGGCAGCCATCACACCATATGGATTGAACCCGTCGGTTGTTATCCCGACATCTACACTCTTCCAGTCATCTGTTTTCTTATGAATTTCAACAAATTTCTTCCGTGCTTCACCATCCCGTAGATGTTGCATCTTTTTTGTATTGTACATCTTCCCTTCGGCGGCCCATCTCATATATTGGGCAGTTTCCTTGGTCATATAAAGCCTCTAGATCCTTTATGTGAATGAAAGATATCGAAGGATATTGACGGCAATTGTGAGCTGCCTCTTGCTACCATCATCATCTATTACCTCAATATACCTAGAGGATTTGCACTTGACACAATTATTCGTATCTTTATGTTCATTTCTAAATAACATGCATCTGTTTGGACAAGCATGTATTTGCTCATACGGCATCTTAAGTGAACCGAGGATTTTGTTCGACTCATACATGTTCTTTGGCAATATATTTTCTTTAGGCAATAGGCTAGGAATAACTGACAATAACTCATTGAAGCAAATTATGCTCATGTTATGGTTTGCCTTCAGGGCCATTAGGCGTGCAATGCCATCTAGTTGAGTAACCTTTGTATGGGCGTGAAGGGATTTTTGTGCCGCAAACAAAGCTGCATGATACTCTTCAGGGTTTTCCGGCGGCTCCTCGAAGTTCAGGTCCTCCCGCGGATCCGCACGGCGGATGTCATCTAACAGGTTTTCAATCCGAGTATCATATTCGCCGGTGCGTTGTCGCACCACCTCCGCCCTGGACTATTCTGTCTCACCGTGAAAGATCCACCGGTAATAGCCTGGCGTAAACCCATATTTGCCTAAGTGTTTACTCATAGTAATCTTATCTCTTTTAGTCTGGTTATCACACTTCGTGCATGGGCACCAAATTCCATGAACTGGCGTTTCTCCAGCAAACACTAATTCCAGGAAATCATTGGTCTTTGACCTCCATTCAGGGTTCATACCCTCCATGCTGGGATGTCCGGTGTACATCCACTCACGTTCTTCCATCCTCTGATATAAAGTGAAACAGACATATAATTTTTTATGTAACAAGTGGTTCCATCAAGTTTTACGACATGCACTGATCTATGTAATAGGTAAGATAGGTCCTAATCCCACCCGAGAGTGTGTAGACTGGGTCCGCTTTCATGATGTAGTCCGACCCGAGACAAAATTTCGGCAGTACCTCCCCGCTGTTCTCCAACTATACGTCTCAGCAATAAGCCAAGAGGATGTGTATCTAGAGAACAACAAGGAGACACTGTCGAAATTCTGTCTCAGATCTAAGTACATCATGAAAACAACCCGCCTACACATCCTCGGGTTGTCCATGGAAAACATGGACAATTCAAAAGAGTTGAGATTATAAATATGCAAAGACTTGCATATTTATAGATACAACCCTTCCGAACGGGAGACACCTAGGTTACGCGACTATTTAGGTGATCTACAAAAAATGTAAACCTACACATGAACAGGAAGAGATTACCCTTGAAGCGTGCAACAGAATTCACTCTTTCTATTGTCAAAATAGATGCATGTCCTGCATGAAAGAATGAAGTTATATCAATCATATGTTAAACACACAAACATCAATAACACTCACTCACCCCCCCCCACACACACACAAACAACTCAGATATCCATACACACACATCACACACTCACTCACACATGCACACACACACATCAATAGCACCCCGCTCCCACACACACACACTCACATACACCATTCATTATATATGCACATATATACACACATAAATATAAAAAACCATTCATTATATATGCACACATACACCAACATCATTCACTGACATACACACATACAAAACACACACTCACATACACTATTCACTATGCATATATATACACCTTTTGTTGTAATGGAGAGGGGGGAAACCCCTTTTATTTCAAAAAAACAAGATTGAGTAGGGCCTCACCAACGGGGCAGGGGGCAGCGGGGGATGTGGATGACGGATGTGGTAGAGCTCAGTGGAGGGGATGCCGCGCCGGTGGTGCTCGGTGAAGCTTGGCCGAGATGGTGGCGGTGGACGAGCTAGATGGAGGTGGCGGTGGGGGGGGCT